>NC_090885.1:30152471-30167471 GCF_036669925.1 Montipora capricornis
AGTAGTAGTAGTAGCTTCTGATCTCTTAAATTGTTAACTCGAATGCATTCTCCAAAAAAACACAAAAAATTCAGCTATTCCTTAAGAATAATATTTCCCTTTTCTAGTTTACTGTTCCGGCTACAACCCCTTCCAGTATTTTCACAGGGTCTTCACCTCTTTCCGTGCCTCTGCCAACCATTGTCATTGAGAGAAACAACGCCCTGGTACAGGGGGCTTGGTCACCTGTGCACTCCTGTCCACAAAACTTTTCCCTAAAAAAAACAAAAAAATGGGGTAGTGTGTTCGTTATATTTTGATACGCAAGTAGGCGAAAGCAGGAACCCATGTACCCGAGCCTACAACTCTACTGTGTTTGTGTAACGGCGTTTTCACAGACCGATTTATTTTTAGATTGAATTTCCCGCGAATGAGACTCCAACAAGAGCCCGAGGACCAATTACAAGAAATTAAGACGTCATAGGGTCACCGCACGGAACTGCCTTTGTTTTTTTACCTAATTCGCGGGAAGGGCTAGTCTAAAAATAAACCTACTTGTGAAAACGCCCTTTCACAGACGCTGTATGGAAGTTGCACGCTCCAGATGGGCTCCCGGCGAAAGCGTATTCGTGACAAGACTTTTTTTAAAAGAAGTAATCTTTATATTACAATGTAAGTAGCAAGAAGGTCAAAAGAGCTGATATTTATTCCCACAGGAGAAGAATTCCCACAACAGCGGTCAACCTAAAAGCAACCGCTTTGGTGAGCGACAACACTACTTCAATGTCGAGTGGCGATTGACGTTCAAAATTATTTCGTTAGTAGCTAAAGTTACTTCTACAGAATATACACTAACATAAAAGAATACACCAAATACTACGTTTGCTTGTTTAAAATGTCTCTTTTATTTTACCGGGGCTAAAAATATACACGCTATTAAAGCGCTGTGCAGTGGTGAAGAAAATATCTTAACGACGTACATCGACAATCTACACGAAGTTGTTGAAATACAAATATCGTAAGTAAAAACTGTCTACTCGCTGTACAAGATTTCGACTTTAGGAAGCACGTTATTTAACATTCGAAAGAAAAACAGAAATCAAAGAACAAAATAAAATAGCTGCACATGTTGATACAGTTAGATTTGATGATTTGAGGTCGATTCGTGACAAGAACTTTTAAGTACTTAAAAGTAACATCACACCGGCTGATCGCTGAACATGTTTGTTTCCCGTGGATAAACGTTTCGCTTGTTTTCTTGGGCGACAAAATCTTCTTTTCTTTAAAATTGTCGCAAACTATTAGTATTCTCCATTGATCCGGACCTTCACACGGGTGAAAAATTGAATGACGCGAGTATATTTCTGTGGTGTCCGATCAATTTGACGACAACCTTTTTGCCTTTCATGTCGAATTCCATACGTGTAGTAGGTCGTCTGGCCACAAAATCAATTGTGTGCTGATTCCCTTCTTCGCAATGTCGACAAGGCCTACATTGCCACCCATCCCCTAACACACATTTGGTGAACCTCCCAGATTCTGGGAGACACGTGACCAGCCTGTACCACGGTCTTTTTCTCAATGACAAAGGGGGCAGAGAAGAGAGATCCCGGGAACGAGTTGGTTCTGCTACTGCCCTACAATAGAACATATATGGACTGCACTCATGTCCAATTCGTTTAGTCAAATGTGAAGCTAGTATTTTGAGTCAACCGCGAGCTGAATTATAGTTTATTTACCTTTGGCATTTATCTATCACAATTACAACACGACAAAGGCTTTCAGGTTTTCAAATCAGTTGAACAAACAGAGCCAGGAAAATAATTACTGTCTCTCTCTTTTTTGTTTGGGATTTTTAATCGCCTGTTTGCCTCTGCATTTGTAATCTTTGAAATACATACATGTTAAATGATTCCACTCCTGCCATCAGGCGCTACTAGAAATCATCAACTCAGTTCAAAGTAATGTGGATAATAAGTTGGTTTTCTGTGGGATGTTTCTAGACTTTTGAAAAACCTCTCGATACGTCATACCGTAGACCATTCGATTCTCACAAAAGGGAAAATGGTGTGCCAGCGACAGGCGCCTTTCCTCGGTCACTGGAACAAGACAGTGGTCAATGGTCATTTGCTGTGATCTACCTTGCAGTTTCCGTTGACTCTAACATCTTCGAAATTCTGGCCAAAATAATTGTGACAGGATAGGCGCGATTTCCGCCTGGCAGTCTCTCGAGTCCGGTCTTCGTTCCTCCCAGAGAGAGCTCTTTGGAGGAGGATCGAGCCCGGGCTCCTCACTTTCCCAAAACAGATTGTAATCTAGCTCTTTGAGAGGAATCACGGTCAGCCAATTTGATGATCCCTTCTCTGTAGCTAACTCGACAGCTCGCTTAGCTTTATTCGGCAGGGAGTTCTTCACCTGCTCCAGCCTCTCACTTAGACAGTCCTTTTGTTTTCGTGTGCTCAGTTGCAGTTTTCAAATTTCTGAAGCATCTGGAGGCTGGTGCTCTTGTTCAAAATTCGCCTCACGAGTAGATTAATAACTTTCATTGAAGCCTCGTATTCAGAAGATGAGTGAGGTCACTACAGGATCTGTAAAATGATCCAAGGCCTCTCATGCGCACAATAAAACCAAGGAAGTTGCTCTATACTTTAGTGACTGCATGGTCAGTGACAGCTTGTATGATAACCTCATTAATCGCGCGCTAGAGTGGCTCCAATAATTGTGCAATATCTGGTAATGTTCTTAGGAAATATGTACAATGCCGCAGACCAAAAGTGAAAGCTGCATAGCTTGCTTGAGGCTGTGATATGGTTAAACCTGTGAGTTTAGTAACTTCATTGACCCATTTGTCTACTTTCTTCCCAACAAAAAAAAGCCAACAAACTCCTTGAGTTTGTGCGCCGAGTTTCTAGGTACATCCAAAGCACCCAAACACGTCGTACACTCTACCTTTCTATCGTCCGGTCCCATCTCGGCTCGGCAACCCAAGTATGGTCACCACAGTCCATTGGCCTACTTAAACGAGTTGAAAACGTGCAGCGCCGTGCAACAAAACTAATTTTGAAGCTCCCTTTCCGTTGTGATGTAACCTATAAGACCCGCCTCCAACTAACAAATCTGTTACCCATCTCATACTGGCATGAATATTTGGACATGGCTTTTTCTACAAAGCTGTTAATAACTTAGTTTTCATAGACAGTGAAGCTTTACCTGTAACTAGACAAAATGCAAGATCTACTAGGACATCGAGCAGCAGTGCTATTACTTATATTCCTAACCGAAGTAGAACTGTTACCTATCAACGTTCATTTTTCATACGCGCGTGCCGCGCATGGAATGTTCTTCCCGCTGAGCTACGCACAAGTCACATCTCTCTAGCTTCATTTAAACGTTCACTTCAATATTATAAAAAGGCTCTGAACTTGTATGACGTTGACGACATTAGAACCTGGAGAACAATCTGTCCTAGGTGTAACAAAGCGAGGTCTCTCCTATGCCCGCCAACGTGCTGCTTCTAGCAATTTGGACTTCCGCTTTGTTTCCTCTCAAGTTTCATGCTTACATATTAGTAGCTTTAGTTATTAAGTATTTTTATATAAATAATTAACAAGGGATCCACTGAAAATTGGCTATGCTGTAGTGGTCTCCCCGCCTAATAATTTTTTATTTTATTTTATTTATTATATTATTATTATTATTATTATTATTATTTTATTTTATTTTATTTTATTTTATTTTATTTATTTTAATTAATTAATTTATTTATTTATTTAATTTTTTTTTTCTGCTTGTATTATTTTCTCTACTTTTTACTTATATATATATATTGTATTCCAGTTAGGCGAAGCTAAATGAATAAATAAACATATTCTTTAAGGAACGATCTAGATCCCAGAGCCGCGCCCAATTCTTTGTGGCTTTCCACGGTGACGTTAATAGCAGTGTTTCTAAAAAACCTCCCTGGCAGCCTGTTCACTTTCCAGTTTGACTATTAACCAACATTTCTTGGCATTAGGGAAGTAACCCTGCGCAGGACCACTCCCTGACCACTCTCTCTCTCTCTCCACTCTCTCCCACAATTTCCTCACGTCGTGCAGGGAATCACTTCCAGTTGCGTCATCAGCAAGCCAACACTGTTTTGCTGCGCTAGAGAAGAGCAGTCGTGAATAGAGGGTCATCCTTGTAGCTCTTCACCCCACCTGTAATGAAAAGACGCCCAGGTTGTCTATAGGTAGTTATCAGGATGTGTATCAGGGTCGGAAACAGTACTCGGATATTATGTAGTGCCGCAGCTCTGCTCATGTTGTTAAAAACGTTTGATGTATCAATTAACAGAACAGCATCCGTTTCATCCGCATCGAAGATGCTGCGCATTGCATGAATTGCAGCTTCACTTCAGCTTTTGGGTCCTGCACAAACTTGAAGGGAACCACGTGCATCAATGACATCGGGGTTTGCCACGTGCATAACGCACTTTCCCATTATCCTCCATGCAACTTCTCTGACATCGATCGGCCGGGCAGCGCCCTCACCTTTATCCAGGAAAATGAGTCGATTCGCTAAAATTGTCTCAATACCAAGGGGGTCGATAAATTCGGTGCACAAGAGTCGGGTCATTAACTCTACATACTCAGATCAGGAGAATTATAGCGTTCTTTGATATGGTTTCGAGATTTTTACTCACTCTTGAAAACCTTCCTTAAATTTCCAAAATATCCAGGGAATCTGTTCAGAACATTGTTCAAAGTAGTAGTACCCCTTCAAAGTCTGCGTTCGAATATTCCAAAATTTTAGCCAATTCCTTCCGAACAGATCTTTACCGAAATCCCCTGCCGAAATAGCGGCTGGTAATCGAGCTGGAGGATAATTATAAAGAATAATTATAATTATAAAGAAAACGTTTCAAGAGCTTAGTTTGGTTTTAGGGGGGACATACCTACAACTGATGGGGTATTTCTACTGCGACAGTTATCATTGAGGAACACTTTGTCTGACTGTATTATATAATGATCGACCATGCAGCTGCATTTGACTAGGTTCCGTTGCTAATGTGTGAAGTCCTGATGATTTAAACTGGGTGTATGAAGATTAATTGATCTTCTATAGTTGTTGTATGATGGAACTCATGACAGAATCTGTGGAGATATGGCCGACATTCTCATTGAAGCAGGGTCAAAACAAGGTTGTGGAAAGTCATCTGGTTCTTTGATTGGGTACTCAAGGTACTAAGCTGCTCATGAAATTGATCAACGTTTTCTAAATGACGTGGGAATTGAATGCAAATTTTTAATGGCAAATGCATGTTATCAACGAAACACTGGACGCATGCCTGCAGTTGAGGTGATCAAATGGCCTTGACTTGCGGATGATGTTGTAGCTTATTTTTTTAATTAAAGGAGCTTTACGAGCTACCGGGGAAACTAGAAATCATACACAAGACATTTATGTTCAACATATTTGCTTGAAATAAGTTATGAATCGAAAGAGTATACTAAATATATCCAGAACAGAGACTGACCATTTGAAAGACTGCAAAATAGGTTAGGAGTCCTTGGATCAAATTTAGTAAACTGTTTCATGTTGATCCATACAAGGCTGAAAAGCCTTCAGCGGACTTCTGCAACAGAGCTGTGGCTTTCTTTAGAGAGATGTCCCCACATATTCAGATTGTCAAGCAAAATGGAAGTATACTGACCGGCCCGACTGATTGCTGTTTTAGTTACGCGAGTCCCACCAAAGGCTTAGTCGCACTAAGAGGCAACGTTTGTTCCTTGTAAGGCAATACATCAGTCATGCCCAATGTACGATACTTAATTTTAAGTATGCACGGTGAAATTTCCCAGCAATATAAACTCATAGGATAATAGGATTGAGCTCAATAAAAGTTGGCTAGTATAAATTCACGTTACTTTAAGAATATAGGCCTGGCCAAACGCTCGCAACATTTCAAAGCAACATCTTGCAACATTGTTTCACGATGTTGCGACCTGTGTTAAACGGGCTGGCCAAACGCAACCAACATTTTCAACATTTTCAAGGCAACATGTCGATGTTTATGTACCCCAGGCCCCTGGCACGCAACAAGTGGATCCAGAGTGCATGCAGTAGTGCAACTAGGGAGCTTACGCAAGGACGACGACGCCGCCAACGAGAACGCCGTCTAAAAATATTATTACCCGTTATTGTAATAAATTCGCTACAACCCCAAGTCGCTCTGATTGGAAAGTGTGTATCAACATTGCAGGAATAAAAATAACTGGAATTAACGGTGTGGTTGTTTGGGAAAATTTTTCGTCAGGCTCTCTCGTCCTCTACAATTTGGTCAATTCACGTCATTGTCAGGACGAAGACGGCAAAGAAATGTACCAAAATGCATAACACACGTGCAGGGTATGCAGAGCTGTTGTTTTTGCTCATTAAACCCATTGTTTTGTGGCGTTCTCTTAGCCGTCGTCCTTTTCCTGGCGTAAGCTCCCTAATATTGCGTGAACGTGGCCAAATAAGAACAACATCATGCAACATCCAAAATGTTGCACGAAAAAAAAATAACCGTCTTCAAATTTGATCCAACATCAACCAACATATTGCAACAAATCGCACCAGGGTGCCCAATAATGTCGCCAGATATTGCGTTGAAATGTTGCGAGCGTTTGGCCAGGCCTTTACCTATATTTTAAGAATTGATTACGTAATTGTAGTGTGGAATAGGACCACATTTTAACGTCATGTTGATCTATTACTAAACAGGCGCACGGCAAACTGGATTCTTTTTGTTTCGACATGGTACGATTCAATCGTTGCCCATAAACAATACATTGCAGAAACTAATCGGAGACTGAAAGACCGTTTTAACGAACTCCGCGAGCAGACCAGTCGACAGGCCAACATCGAAGAAGATCTCCAAGGCTTTTTGAATAATTTTTGGCACATTTAAAAAAAAACTGGACATTAAAAAAAAAACTGGATCCGACGAAGTTAACATTCGCAAAGTGTTTCCACATATTCACCAGGCCACAGTTGTTCAAAAGGTGGATAACGCTATCTAAGGGATAACTCACTGTCCATTGAATCGCGCAATTGACCTTTTTCGATATATTAAAATTCAGTCCTAAACAAAAGGCATCATCTCGAGGCTCTGGGGAATAAATATAAGGATTTGTATGAGTTTATTCCCCAGAGCCTCGAGATGATGCCTTTTGTTTAGGACTGAATTTTAATATATCGAAATTGGTCTATTGGTTTCGCTATTCGCTTATCCACTGTATGGCGATTTATCCTGCGGATAGGGCTATCCATCGTTTGAACAACTGGAGCTAGGTGATGAGCTTCTCTTTTTACTTCTTCATACGGATCAGAGCACTCTGTGTGATTTTTAAGTCAAAGACTTTTAGCGCGACATTCGGAAACTTAGAGGGACTTCACACAATAAGGGAGAAAGATATCTTTCAGTTAAAACATTGCCGCTTACTAACACGAGCTTTCGAACCCTGTCAATTGACTCGTTTTTTATCGATTGTCACGTGACTGAGAATGGCACTGATAATACACGTGATATCCTGGTTAATGGCGACAAAAGAGCAGGATTAATCTCTACTGATCTGGCATTGGATCTCTGCAGTCTCTCAAATCCTTCGCTGTCGCTTATCACCCTCTTTGGAAAACGATACACGCTGTTCTCATGAAAGAAGTGTCCGGGTATTTAAAAATAGACAGAAGAGACCATCACTAGGAGTGTACAACTTTATTGTATTTGTGGAACAGCGTTTTTATAGACCAAGTTGTTTTTAGATTGATTTTCCCCCGAAACACAAGTCTTGCATGAGAAATTATTACCAATTGGATTGAGAATGGCCACGTGTCCGAGCCAAATCTCATTTAAGAACTTGTCTAAAAACATCTTGATATGTGAAAATACCGTTGCCTAGACCTAGTTTTGGAGTTGTTGGCTCCTTTTTATGGGTTCCTGCCAGAAATGTGACGCAAAGGATCTGAAAATTACAAGGCCACGCCCTTGGTAAAAGGAGATGACTTGAGGCCAGGATGAGAGAGGAAATAAGTAACTGATGTGTTGTGGTGGTTTCAAATGTCTGACAGGGCCTCTGAATTCATAACTGCTAAACAACTTGTGTTATATACACCGCCCACCTCGCAGAAACGGTGGATTTTTGAGGGATATATCACGCGAAGAACAACACGATAAGATCGAATGACCGCTCACCGGTGGCTCAGTTGGTTGAGCATCGGGCTGCCATGCGGGAGGTCGTGAGTTCGACTCGGGCCGGACCAACACTCAGGGTCTTAAAATAACTGAGGAGAAAGTGCTGCCTTTGTAATTACATCTGCAAATGGTTAAGACTATGAAGTCTTCTCGGATAAGGACTACAAACCGTAGGCCCCGTCTCACAACCCTTCAATGTTCACAACCCAGTGGGACGTAAAAAAAAACCCACACACTATTTGTAAAGAGTAGAGCATGGAGCTCCCGGTGTTGTGGTCAGGGCTCATTTCATTCATCCATGTGCTGGGTGAGATCGCTAATGGACTGATAGCGGCTGCCAGCCGCGCCAATATATGCTGATGTCCGATCTCACCCATAGATCCCTTGTTTGTAAAGCGCATTTGAATATGTTATAAATTCATTACCATTACCATGATCATAGTAAGGTTTTTACGTCATCCGTAACTTTTAATTACTTATACTTCTTCTCATTCATGAACGAAACTTGTGGTGAATGATTGAATTACTTCTTATACTTTTTTTTACTTTACTCGGGCTTTTGCGGCAGTTCATTGACTTTACATTAATTTTTCGTGGTTTGCTGACCAGATATCCAAGATGGCATCTGTTTAAAAAGAATTCCGTTATTCACGTGGTACGAACCCATCAAGGCCGTAAAGCTTGCACCTTTTAATTTCAATGTCAAAGCTGTCAGAAATAAAATCCCAGGACACAAACCTTGGGATAGTGGTAACGTCAGTTGATATTCACCACATTTGGAGGAGGAGTTTAGGGTAGGACAGGCCTTTTTATTTGCAGTGCAAAAGTAAATTGGGATTCCGGTAGGTCACATGCAGGTCTCTTCCTCATATCTCCACATTCACATTTCTCCCATCTTAGTACCACTGCAAACAGACATATTTTCACACACTGCACATCCAAGTCTCGTTATCCTCAAGTTTTTAAGGTCATGATTAGATTGGAGGAGTGCAGGGATGGCGCAGTGTTGAGAGCACTCGCCTCCCACCTATGTGGGCCGTGTTTTATTCCCAGACTCGGCGTCATATGTGGGTTGAGTTATTTGTTTTTTTACTCTGCACCGAGAGGTTTTTTTCCGGGTACTCCTAAAAAACCAACATTTGACTTGATTTGCGTTAATTGCTAATTTCAGTTTACAGTATCCCCAATTAGTGCTCCAGTGCTAGAACGACTAGATACTTAAAGTTCCTTTCCTTTCCTTTCCTTAGTCCTTCGAGCTGTGGGTAGAGGTATTGGTTCTATCAGCAGACAGGTGCTCCAATATATATATATATAGATCACCCTTCTGAATTTCCTAAAACCTTATGACCCGGGCCCTTCTGATTTTCAAGAAATGAAAGACAGGGTTTGAATCGAAGATGTTCAGTCAAGATCACTATTGCAGTTTTCAAATACAATGGGCTGTGTACTTTCATGTGGCTAAATTCAATCATCATAAACGTATTCAAAGGCCTCGAACACCTGCAATACCTTGTTTGCGACCTACCTTATTATAGGAAATTAACAATGCATGTAATTAACGCGAATTTCAAAAATTCGCGTTAATTTTATGTATCTTAATTTACCTTATTGTTAATTAAAATGACGTTAATTGAAAGCATCGTTATTTAAAGACACCTTTATTATAAGCAAAGTTACAATTCCTCTACGTCTCCGTCAGAGTCGGTTGACGCATCATCATTTAATATTAAGTTCAAAATGACCTTAGATTCATCAGTGTAGCTATCGTCTTCTCCAAGGGGATAATTCACTTCTTCAACTTTCTTGTGCAAAATGTCTATCGCATTTTTGTCATCCCATTTCTCAGTCACCGCAGTAGGTATTTCTAATCCACCTTGAACAAGTGGAGATGGCTTACATTTTATCGCTGTGACGAGCGTTCATTGTCAGCACAAGGACTGCAGGAGGGACTATCAACAAGCATGTTATTTATGGCATTTTGATGGGTCTCAGTAAGAGTGATCTCGGAAGATATGGTCAGTATAAAACTTTTGTGATTACCAACGGTTGGTTACAGTCCCTGTACCAGAGAATTAACTTGACTCGAAGGATTGTAACCACGTCAAGGCCTGCTATCACCAAAGCAACTTGGCTCGAAGTAAAGGCAACGTTTCTACATGATATAGTGTCCGCTATAGTTGAAGATGAAATTCGCGTTAAATGTATGTAAACATAACTTTTGGAAAATTCGCGTTAATTTTATGACGCGTAAATTTTCTTCGGGTTATTAACATGCTTCGTTATATTCCTATAATCAGGTAATTATCACAGGTCATTACTGTGAGTGATCTGAAAGGCTCAAAGCACTGATAAACAAAAATTCAATTCGTATTGAACCGCCAGATAAACAACTCAACCATGGCTTGCATTTCGAATTCATTCAATTTTCAACATCAGTTTAAACAGTCAAATAATAAGCGTTCAGTTTTTGCCGGTAAGATATTAAAATTTGTACCTTTCTTTTTCTTTTATTTCGTCTCGACTGAATAGGCACCGAATCGTTGTGCCACCAAATGATAAACAGTTCACCTCACCTCTCGGATTACTAGTTTCCCAGCGATGAGCACGTCACTGAAACGACCCGTCGAGCTAACAACTGAATATTTATGTATTTCGCATTGACGAGTTGCCAAACCACTTAAACAAACTCCGTACGACTACTTCAAATATGGCCTGTATTTTGTGCTTGCCACGAAGTCATGTGTTTGACGATTTTTGTTAAGTTTTACTTTTATTTGAGCATGAATATGCAATAAGATCCGATGAGTAATTTTCGAAAGAAATTGCTCTTGTTGTATTAACAACTAAGGTATTGTTTCCCTATTGTGCTCTCCAGCTCACCCTATATTTACTTTGTAAAGACCAGAGAGACAACCCTATGCGAAATGTTGCCTCTACTAACCTAAGACCGTTTGTGTTTAAGTAGGTAAAATAAAGCGATATGACTAAATCTTTTTTTAGTGTCCGTCAAGTAATTAGTAAACGATAGCTGGCGGAATATTGTATGGATTTGCATAAAGTTCGCTTCTTTTAAAAGCAGATTGCGATTTCGGTTTCTTGTAAAAATTCATCCACTCATTATCCAGATAAATAACTATTGACCTGTTGCTATAGGATCTCCAAGAGGAATTTGTATTACCATACAGTTCTATGAATACCGGTCCGTTAACAATCGGTCATCATTACTCAGCACTTGCGTGCCAACCGTGACTAGACAGTTTCTCTGCTGTGCGGAAACGGGAGAGGACCAAACGCGGAATCCTACTCCATGGAGTACCCTATGGAGTACCTAAATAGAGTACCCCTAAAAATCATCTATCGGTCAAATTTGGTTAAATAACACCATGGCGAGGTATTTAGATGTACATACCTTTATTTATTTTGAACCTTTCAGCTCTCTAATTCTTACAGTTTGATGCAGTTCACGATTTGGCCGCCATCTTAAAATGTCGTAGGTATTTCATGTATCCCTAATTATAGTGTATTTAACTTTTTGTACATTTAGACAAATAATAAAACAAACGCGTACATTGCACGCGGTACGGGTGCAGGGATGGCGCAGTGGTGAGAGCACTCGCCTCCCACCAATGTGGCCCAGGTTCGATTCCCGGACTCAGCGTCATATGTGGGTTGAGTTTGTTGGTTCTCTACTCTGCACCGCGAGGTTTCCTCTGGGTACTCCGGTTTCCCCTCTCCTCAAAAACCAACATTTGACTTGATTTACTTTCATTGTTCATTTCAATTTACAGTGTCCCCAATTAGCGCTCCAGCGCTAGAACGACTAGACACTTAAATAAAGTTCCATTCATTTCCTTTGTATAACCCTGTATGCCCATATAGGCCAGTGTATGCCCATAATATACGCATGTATGTACCTGTAGTATACAGTGTATACCCATATATGCCCATGTATGCTGCTGTGTGCCCATATATTCCCATTGTAATCTGATGAAATTGCCATGTACAAATGACGTTTTCTATCCATTCTATACGAGAAACATGGGCATGCACGGGTCTGTATGGGTATTCAGGAATATATGGTTTTGTATGAATATTTGTCTAAAAATACACTATAATGAGAGATACACGAAATACCTACGAAACTTCAAGATGGCGACCAATTCGTGAGCTGCATCGAATTGTAACAATCAGAAAGCTGGAAAGCTTAAAGTAAATACAGATATGTACATCTAAATGTCTCACCATGTTGATAAAGAATTTAATTTAATTGGGGTGCAGGGATGGCGCAGTGGTGAGAGCACTCGCCTCCCACCAATGTGGCCCGGGTTCGATTCCTCCACTCGGCGTCATATGTGGGTTGAGTTTGTTGGTTCTCTACTCTGCACCGAGAAGTTTTCTCCGGGTACTCCGGTTTCCCCTCTCCTCAAAAACCAACATTTGACTTGATTTGCTTTCATTGTTAATTTCACTTTACAGTGTCCCCAATTAGTGCTCCAGCGCTAAATCGACTAGACACTTAAATAAAGTTCCTTTCCTTTCCTTTCCTTAATTTGACCGATAAATGATTTTTATGGGTACTCCATTTAGGTACTCCATGGAGTAGGGCTTCGCGTTTTGTCCTCTCCCTGCGGAAACTGACAACTTAAGGTAAGTGGAAGACTATCAAATGTTTAATCAACGTTTAGGAACAGTTTTCAGCACACAAAAGGATCTTTTTGTAGGCTAAAATCATTGCAGTCGGGCTAGTTAAGAAACTTGAAAACTTCAGGCTTCCGAGGACTCGAAGGGTGCTGACCATTAAGCCAAAATTTCCGGAAATTTCGGGCTGAAGTCAAATGGAAAGGTCTTCTAGATCTTTGACCGGTCGGTCCGGTCCGACCGAAACGTGCCGTTCCATTTACAAAAATTCTCGTTTCTAGTCCCATTTCTCTGTGATGTAGCCGAAATTTCGTTCGAAACGTAAATGGAACGCTTCGGTCCTGTTATTGACTTTTGATGAAAAATGTCGTTCCATTTTTCCTTGGTTAGTTCCACTGGTCTCGAACCTAATGGTCAGGCATAATGGAAAGCACCCGAAATCTTAACCGTCACGACGGTGATATTTGGAATGGTCAACTTGCCTTGAAAAAGAGTTGTACAGAAACACAAACAAGTATGTTCCGAAGTTTATGTACTTTTTTAGAATCGAGAAGTTTCCGTCGTTCAAACTTTGGTTATTACTTTCAATCTCTGAGAGAGAGAATAAAATTGAGTGTGCTTTGGTGAATATTCAATATTCTGTGTATATCTGAGTCAACGAGTTTCCCATCTTCTGCCACCTGCAGACGCTTTCCGAAAAACGGTAAATAAAAACAAATCAATAAATTATGTCAATTTATTATTTATTCTGAGCAATTTTTTGTCATGTGACATCACATCGTATTTTGAGTTTCCCGTAAGAAGAGGTGTATGCATCTGAATAAATGTTTCTTACAGCAAGAGGCCTTGGCCAGCAAGAAATACCGCAAAGAACGTTCAAGCTGTCTAACTTAAATGTGAGGGAAAAGACGAATGACCAAATTTTTACAATCGCTGTTTCATGTCTATTATTTGCGATTGAGTCTCAAAAGTTACAGAGACTCGTTCCATTGCCTCGACCAGTTGCACTATCTCTCTTTGACCTGGTTACTCACTTATTCAGTTCCCTGAGTCTGTCAGAAACAGCAATTATATTTCTTTTAGATAACTCCACTTCACGAGTGTGTATGTTCCACCGAGTAACTGCTCAATGCCTTACAAATTCCAAGTCACGCAAATATGCGCATAGTAATAAGTTAAGTGAATATTGCTTTCGTTCAGTTGTTTTAGGCATTCAATGCTGTGGGCATTTCTATTCAGGGTTTTGGTTGTGGCTGATCCTTTTATTTGCCTTTAAGATTTGACTCCCTCATTATTATATGCATTTTTCCTAGTTTTTTTTTTTCTTCATTGACATACGTAAGGCACCCTGATATTGAGAGGTTTATTTGCATCACAACCTAAGGCTAGGAGTTATTAAGGCGGCTCAAAGTGAAATTATCCCTTATATCCGGTTGTCTTTTGGAAATTATACAATTGCATTCATGATGATTAAAAGGCACGAGGGAAATTGCCCTTTTTCGTTATGTAAGCCAGAAAAGGCGACTATGTATTGTTTAAGGTTGGTGTCAACGTTCAGGGGTGTCTTTCGGAAAATCGCTCTTGTTCGTGTTGTTTTTAAATAAACTCAAGGAAGCTATACCAGTGGACAGCTTATAAAATGTAGTATTTAAAAATTTCTTTTAACTTTCACGTTGTTTATTTCAGAAAGCGGGCACAAGCGCTCAAACGTGTAACTGACCTTGTCTGCTCCGCAGAATTAATAACCCTTGAGTTAACACGGACATCCAAACAAACTGCACTTTATCACTCAGGAGGTAATGAGCTAACAGACTATGACAGGCTTTACCATATTCTAATTGGTTCTTGAGAAAATCCAGTGTAAAGTTGGCCAATAGAATTTTATCGTATGCAGGCCATGCACTTGGACGCCGGGGAAAAAGCACCTGCACGATTCATGACCCACGAAGGTCCTTCAACTGGCTCTTCCATAATTCTTTTAAAAATGCCAAATGATTAATCTACTTTTCCGCGACACAACAACCTGGCAACTGGTCAGGGAAAACAATCTTGTGTACGAAAGGACTCTGGAACTCATCTTACACTCTTTCCCCAAACCATTTTTCCTTTTGCTTTTCTGTCCAAGAGCTTTTTGAAGTTTTGTTGCAATATCACCCTCTCCAAGA
>NC_090885.1:30172471-30202471 GCF_036669925.1 Montipora capricornis
TACTGGCCTACAAAAGGATAAACGGACCTCTACTTGACTATATAAACAGGCACAGTTTAAGAAAAACTCTGATGCCACCTGAACTCGAGAAACAATGGAAATTGTAACTTAAATTTATTGTGTCCCATTCACAGAAACGTTTCGGAGCGAGGACGCACCTTCGCTGTAAGAAATATAAAAGATTGGAGTAGTTTTTCCCGATCTTTAAAGACAGAGAAGTCGTCAAATGTTTCATAACTTAATTATGGAAACCAATATTTCATTCTCAGAAAACAAAGGGATCGTCAGATGTAAGCTAATGGTGACATTGTTTTTAGACTTATTCTCATTGCTCGTAAGTTTGTAAATATTTTTTTGTTTTGACTAGTTTGACTATTTTCTCCTATTACTTAATATTAGAATATCTTTCTATTGTAAATAATAATGTATTTCAGTGTAGGTTTTTTATTTAATTAGCGTTTCTGTTATTGTAGTTACTGTCACTGTCACCCTCATTAAATAAAGTCTCTGACTGCCTGACTGACTTACTTCTGAATTTTGTCGTTAGGTATGAGTTACTTTGGCTGCCACTGATTGCTCAGATCTCTGCTGCCGATCTTGTTGCACCCCTTGACATTGCTTGGGATTGGCATGTGCATATGCTATCGCCACTCAGCTATGAAAGCGATTGCAACGGAATCGTATCCACCCTGGTAGATCACAGAATCCACAAGCAACGTGAAAAAGGGCTTGAGAAGTCCAGGAACTTGTGGACCAAGATGTACCCACACGAACCTTTTGAAGTTGACCTAAGAGCCCCAGCTACCATCTTGCCACATTTTTAGTCAAGAATCCAGTATGACATCGCTCAAGCTTGCAGTCGACAGAGGCAATTTTATTATCAGGTATCCTTACCCCATTATCACGATGACTCCATTAACGATCGACGACCGTGTTCAAAACTGGCAGTATCGGATCATCAAACAAGACAGACTTGGAGTTCAGCTGGCAGGACAGTTCAGTTGAATGGGGCCATGTTTTGCGGAGAACCCCCCGAGCATCTGCATCTCGAAAGAGCAGATTATTCCAGCCAGGAAGACTGACCCTCAAGTTCTTCTCACTACTTGAGGTTCAAGAATGGAAAAGAGTCGAGGCTTCAGGAGAGAAATTTCCCATACATCTTTTTGGCGAAAAGTCTTGCCTCAACGTCGACCTCAGAACAGGACAAATTTCATTTCCAGCAGAGATTCAAGATATCCCAGAGGCCATTGCACTTGGTTTTACAGTTGCCATTCTTCATCTTCTGTGCCAGCCCTATAACCCTCGCGACTTAAGTAGCTACATGGTGCCATCGGCGCAAGGAGACAAACCACGTATGATTCATAACAAAGACCTGAGGCTTGTTTTGGCAGCCGGTTACTTTTGTAAAACTGTACCGACTAGTTCACACTACAAGCACACTGTTGGAGCTTCCGGTGGGTGCGGTGGATGTGGCGGGTGCGGTGGATGTGGCGGGTGTGGAGGCTGTGCTGGGTGTGGAAGTTTCTGTACCTCCTGTAGCACAAGCAGTCAATTGATAAAACAATGCTGAGGAAGAACTTACCAAGATACTAGCACTGTTAAGCACCTCTTTGCGAGGAACTTAAATAATTTTCAGGGCGCCCTAATTATATTGGAAGTAATCCGGGACAGGAACGCATGAATAGTCTGAATTTTCGGTGATTAGCTTCTTGTGTAGGCTCGATTGACCAGCTGTTTTGTGCGCCAGCGTTCTTCCACGCACACCAATTGCATTTTCCACCAATCAGAAAGTCGCCTGCCTGCCATGCACAAATTACAATTGGCTGAATATAAAATACAATTGCGACGGGTGCCACGTCACGGATAAACGACGCGGACCAGTGATCCAGCCGTTCGTTAATTGGGAGGAGGATGTTAACCGCACTCCCAAAACAGTTGGAAATCGAGCCTACTTCTTGTGGGACCTATCATGAAAGAAATACTATTCCACTGATTTCCTAGATCCTAAACCAGAATGGGAAGCCTTAGTTACTTCAGTAGATGCACAGCACACTGTACATATTTTAATTTGCCCTTTTGTCATGTCAAGCGGCAGCACTTTGCGGCAACAAATGGGTGAAGCTTCTTTTCTCGGCAAGAGTGAAATTGTTGCTGTTGTTATACAACACGAATGAAAAGCATCAAATTCTTTCCATTCGCATCTCATAGAAACTACTTATCAAGTCCACTTATAACTACCCTAGCAAGCCTTGTATGAGATAAAGGATACCAATAATACTACTGGACGATCACACCTGGTGGAGCATTTCCGTCTATTTTCAAAAGTATTTCGTTAGAGCGAGTGAATTTGTCTCACTGCAAAAGTGGGAGTAATTGAAACTAGGTAATGATATCGTTTCTTTTTTTCCTTAATATATTAACTATGCTTCGAGGAAAAAGAATCTTGCTACAAAGATTTCCTTGTTTCAGAAAATTTTGGGAGAAAAGAATATAATTTTATGTGTCCTGTTGCAACAAAATTCTAAGAGAGCTTGCCCAATCTCCACTTCCTACGTATATTATATTTTTAACTTCACAAAATAAATGAAAAATACTTGATACTTTCGACAACCGTCCGTGATCAAGTACGATATGACCAAAGCAAAACGGCTCCCATACGTACATAAACGGCAACGCTTGTTTTAAAGCGTGATTGCTAGCTGTTCGGGTGGGTAGCCATTTGAAATACCCTGATTCATAGACCCTTTGCATAAATGGCGCCCAAATTTGAATAACAATACTTGATACATCCTTAGCCTCGTGTTTATGTTTCAAGACAAAGGATTTTCCCCTTGAATGTGAGGCTAAGTATGCATCAAGTATTGTTATTCAAATTTGGGCGCCATTTATGCAAAGGGTCTATAGGTTTTTCTCCGGGTACTCCGCTTTTCTCCATCATCATTGGAGGAAAGTTACAGAATTGCCGGACTGAAAATCCACAAGTCCACAAACTAGTTACATATATGGTATTTGCAAATTGCCACAAAAATTCGCAACAAAAACAACAAAAAGGTGAACTTCGTTAATTTTGCTTTCCCAACCGCCATTTTATTTTGCACTGACCTCCTATATCCCTCAACTTAATTAAATTAAATTTATATACTTTCGTTGTTTAAGGCCACTTTGTTTTGCTTTCATTTGGACACATAAGGGCATTAATTCGGGTAATCAATTTACTCGGGTAACAATGAAATCTCCACATGTACATCGCATTTATTACCTTGCATCCGGTACAGCTTTGAAATGTCCCAACGGTATTCTTTTTGTGACGTAACAACCAACCATTAAAAAGCACTGTGGCACAACACCAAGGCTACACAAAGGTCACAAACTTCGCCCGAGGTAACCCCGTGGGTTGTAGTTCTATAGGGGTTTTAAATTGCAATTCCCGTGGAAAACTGAATTTTGCGTTTTTTTTTTGTCATTATTTTTCTTTACATTTTCTTTTTATAAAATGTTTTAGGTGTCTGTAAAGACGTTTTATGTTTTTGGAAAGCTTATTTTCGTAGTATAATATCCTCACTGCATACTCATTACCTCATCGATAAGGTTAAGTTATGGGAAGATTTCGCGACTGCTGAGGCAATAGGCATGCAACGAGGATAAGGCGTAGGGTGCTGTCAACCGCCACCAGGCGTGGTGGGGGGGTCGCGAAAGTTGGCCGTCGTCCCGGAGTACGGTTTAAAATGACCACGTTTCAGGCAGGGCGTTAAAATATATACTCTAAGACCGTAAAGCATCAACGCCGCAATAAGCGTGCGCGGAAGCGGGGGAATCCGAACGCATAATGAAAACTTCTGCCATGAGCTAATTAATTATGCAGTGAGAATAGCTTTAAAATGATGTATTGCTTTCCCCCTAACTTTAAATATTTTTTGAAAAAAAAAAGCACTTTTTGGCGATGGCTGATTTCGCGCGGCTTTCTCGCGGTTGGGAAAGTCGGAAAAAGAGTTAACACAAGCACACAAGCACAAGCATCGAGAATGTTCCTTTTGCTGACTACACTGACACGAGAGATTCTTTAGGAAGCGTCAGTCAGTCATCTGATACAATGGATCTAAAACAGTGTACAGCCTAACGAATAACAATGTATTATGTTACAAGAAAAGAGAAATTGTGCTACGCCAGATACGAAAAACCACTAAAAAAACCACCCTTCAGAAGTGGCCAAAAAAAAAAATTGTGGAAACGTATTCCTCATCTAATGCAGCAGCACATGACCCCGAGGAAAGGATACAACTACATAAGCCTAGACATAATACATTATACAAATGCAAAAGAAAAAGAAAAACGAGCGAAGAGGACAACTTACTGACCTAGAATGATTCAAATCTCCCACCAAAGCCCTAAATACCTCTTGAACAACCCCCAAAACCACCCGCGAACCTCAAAATCGTGCCGTCAGAATATTAATTTCTGACTAATTCATTCACGCCATTCAAACGTCAGAAATTACATTTTTTATTACGCTGTGGGATAACGAAATATACTACGTCTGGCCGTATCTGATCAATTGAAATCCAGTTTTTGCAGTTTCTTTTGGCCGAGTCGAGAACCCAGCATTGTAACTAATAAACATCGTGTTATTGTGTTTTGTTCTTATGTATTTGTCACATAGCATACACTACATATTCCAGGGGCACCCAACGATAATCTTCGGTGAAATATGTGTACGAGAGAGTCAAACTGCTCTAACAATTTCGGTTCTACGTTGCCAAACAGCTTCAGATTTCTTTACTAAAACATCACCTAAAAGATTCGCAACCAGGGAAAAGTAGTCCTTTACGTTTTCAGAAGGGATATTTTTGCAATTTTTGGCATTTAAAAAGGTCACCTATATAGCAGTTTCGGATGAGCAAATGGTTCGGTTGGAAGTTCTTCGAAGGTAACGTTCAGCTAGCAATTTCTGAAATGAAGATATCATTCCCTAAGATATCCGAACAGATCAAATTTTTCTTGGTGACAAAAACATCTCTTTAGACAGTCTTTATGTTTTACAAGGAGGCTAGAAATGTCCCTCAATAACTTTTGGTTTAATTTACTTGTTGAGTGCCCTTGATATTCTTGCTGTTGTGCTTGTGAACTCCATATTTAATCTCCAAGGCACTATAACCTACACTATTCAACCAGTACTAACCGTCCAAAAACGCAGATGAAATGAGGATCTTAAACAGAAACGCTCCCGGGAAGCATTCGCATAATAAAAGTGATTCCACCCGTGATAAGACCAACTTTTATTACCGAAATTTAACTATACATTCCTTTTTTCGTGAGACATTGGATCTATACAAATGGGTTATTGAAAAAAACTTCTTCGGTCAAGATGGCTGGATATTTTCCAAGTTCTTTTTCTTGCCATCAACACGCAAAAAAAAGAACGAGGCCAATATCCAGCCATCTTGACCGAACAAGCTTGGTCAATGAAGGATTTATTATATGGGATAAAACACCAAAAAAGGATCTTTGATCTCGCGAGACCAAGCAAGTGGGATTTGTGTTCATCTTGCCCGCTCACGGAGCTACAATCGTGGTCAAAAGTTGTTGGGAAGGTTGCGGGCATCAGTTCACTTTACATTTAATTCGATTTTTCTCACTAATGGCTGACGTATTTGGGAAAGACCATGCTTTTGTGGCCCTCCTCCCCCATATTCAATGTTGGAGTTCTTCAGGTAAGAAACGTCATCATTTTTTTCCCTGAAAAATCCAACATTGAAAAGGGGGAGGGGGGTTAGCTACCTTCCCAACACTTTTGTCCATGATTGTAGTCATATAATAATAACAAATTACTTGACAAAAATCTTTTTAAAATATTGAGTTAAAGTCAGTGATGGGGTGCAAAAAATTGTCTCTCCCTGTAAAAGTAATAACTTTTTATCACATTAGTTACAGTAATAGTAATATCAATTATAATTAACACAATAAAGTAGAAGAAAATAAGAATTACCACACTATGATTGTTCCTCTATCTTCCAAAATGTCGGAATGGAGGACAAATTGTCCGAAATACTAATCGTGTGCCCTCTGATAGTCCTTTGCACTTCCCTCATGATTGAAATGAGGTCCAGGGTTTGCCAACGCTTGGAAAGAACATCAAAAATAGTTGCCACAACACCACTGCTACGCGAATACTTCACATGAAGACTTTCAGGAACTTCTCCCAGTGTTCCTTTTTCAGGAGTTAACAAAAGGTTTGCTTCAGTTGGAAAAGATTGCAACTTCTCGATTACAATGTCGGTAATCTTATTTGAGTCGACGACTTGAGCATCGTCGACCATTTGAAAGAGGAACAAAATAACACTTTGGTTTCCTATAAGGAAAAAAACAAATAAATAAAAGGGCTTTTAATTTTTAATTCGGAATCAATTTGCAAAATGCGTTCGAAGCACACAGTATTAGGCAATTCAAGCATGGCAAAAAGTATTAACAGCCAGTTGTCGCGGATAGTGGCGAGAACGCGGGAATTGTCTTGCATTAATACTAGTAGACAATTCGTTGTTGGACACTCAAACATATAGTCAGCAAGGTTTTTTTTTAATTTCATTTAGCGTTAACTCTCACAGTTAACGCTCTCATGCATGTTTCTTGTTTTCTTAAGAAAACTATGACACAAACGTGCGCGAATTTGTCACGAATTTGCCCTTGAAAGAAGCAGTAGCACAAGTCAGCCCAGAAGTACTGTATGTTTTTCTAGCTTTATATTTACGATCTATAAAAATATATTTTTAAATGAAGCCTGCGTACCTCTAGTCCAATGTGTCTTTTGTAGCTATGGTGGGATCAAATTGTATTTGGTCGAGTTTATCTTCGCTTGCACCGTTAACTATATAAACAGTAATGGCTGGTCACGCGGGAAAGGAGCTACCTTCACGCGAAGAGCGATAAATTCTCACAGAATAGGCCAGTTTCGTATTCTAACGGTTGGACTGGATATAGCATGAAATGGAGACTAACGCAGGTAAATTAATTAACATTTGAAAAGATTTGCCCGCATTAGCCTCCACTTCATGCTAGATCCAGCCCAGCCGCGAGAATTCGAAAATGGTCTATAGACAGATTCGCTCACATTTTCGAGCGGGCTAAACCATGAATGACAAAGTTAACTGTGTTCTGCTCGCTGGCATACAAAACCCATCCTAGCTCAACGAGAATCAATCATTTGTCAACATATGCTTGACCGTTTCAAAATCAAAATTTAACAGGCGCTAGACGGATGGAGTGACTACGGGATAGAAAATCCCGGAGCAAATAGTAATTTTGAACAGTGGATGCGGTCGCTAAGCTCCAAGGTTCGCATCCCGAAGTCACGCTCTATCCTTGTCCTGTCTCTTTGTATGAGGAAATTTTTGTGTGCACTGGTATGTTTTTCCAGTCCAAAGTGAAAGTTCACTTTGCCAACTGTCTTTCTCTGAGATTTCTGTCCACCTATCAACTTGAAAGTATTGACAGAACAATCTAACCTCTTTGTTGACTCCATTTCTCGCAAACAAGTGAAACTTTGGCTTTAAATTTTTCAATCTCCGAGTGTAAGTTTGCATCCTCCGTTTTGATCCTCTTTTTTCTTTCAAGCAAAGCTTTCTTTTGACTTTCTAGACGTTCTTCGTATCTCCGCAGCCGACCAAACAGTGGTGCGTCCCCGGTAATCACAGTATCTTCGTCGACATCAGAACCAATCATTAACTTTTCCAGTTCTCTCGATCTGGTCTGCCGCAATAAGCCACGTATATCCTCATTATAACAACGTATTTCTAACTCAAGGATGGCCCTCTCTTCGTTCAGATTACTCACTCTTGGTGTCATCGAGTAAGTTGTTGCTACGCTACAAATTTCGCTTCCCGGACAGATCTTCTCTAAAAGATTTGCGATTTTCTCAATGGTGTCTGCAACGTTTTTCTGGTTATCAACAATCAAAACTTTGGCCTTCCTGTAAACCGTTGTTGGCCGATTGCTATCATTTAGTGATGTCGCCATTTCTTTCAGTGGAAGAGCAGGACGCAGTGTCCGAGGTTTTGCTTTGTCACAAATCTCAACGAGATCATACAGCTGCAGGGCCTGACAGACATCTTTTAACAATTTGATAGGAGTATCGGGAAACAATTCTATAATGTTCAACATTCTTGTGATTTTACGTCGAGATTGTGTCACGTGTTGATCCAGTCCAAATGATTTATAAAACTTATTCCGTGAAACGAGATCAACTTGAAGTCTTGCCATCAGCTCACCAACTAATCCTGCACCAAGGTCTTTCAAACACGCATCATAGGGGAATTCTAATATTAAAAAAAACAGCAACAAAAAGTAACATTCCTGATTATTCCCTGACCACGCAAACTGAGGCACGAACAACTTGTGTTCAATTCACGTCCCAGCGTGTTTTGTCAGAGGCACCCAACTGGACAATTGTCTTATCTAAACCTTAGTTATATGTTCTACGTATAGCTTTGACAACACTACAGCCTTACCGTTTCTTTCTTCCATTTCAAATTCAGATGGTGCGCTACGAGTTTCCATTCCACTATCACTTGTTTCTGTTTTCACACTGTGTGCATCCTCTGCTCTTTCTAGATAATTCTGAACGAAAGCCAATTTCTCTTCGTCCAAATATCTGGACTGGTCTCTTGTGTGGCCGTCGGGACCTTCATCCTGGCACTTATCCTCTATTCTGTTGGGTAACTCTGGTTGAATTCTTCCATCTTTTACCTCATCATTGGCAATTTCTCCGAAGAACAAAAAAAGAGGGTTAATTTATTTTCCAGAATTTTATGGTCCGCTCTATCTCTACTTCTTGCTGCAACGAACTGTGTTTGGTCGTTAGTGTCTCGACATTTACCGAACAATAGATAAAGTTTACTAAATTACCGCAGCATTGTTTTGACAGTGGCAGCGGCTAGCGCATACACACGTACATACTTAATTCCCCACACCACAGGGGCTTTTGAGGGCCAACGAAACGAACAACAACTTTTTGACGTACCAGCCGCCTGAAGGGGTTTATTTACTAAATATGATTAATATGATAGCTGAGCAGGCACTACTTTCATACTCTCACAGACAATTGAACATATATTTTATCTGAACCAAGCGCGATCGATTATTTGCCATAAGGAAAACTGAATTCAGTCCCGATTCAAGTAATAGTAACAGGAGTGAGTGGAGTACAATTCTTGGAGCTCTAAAAGGACAAGTAATTTGAAATTTCGAGCAAGATTACTCCCTGAATTGTAGGACACGAAGTCCTATCATAAATTAATCTTAAGTATCACAAAATACGAGAAGACGACGGTGATAAAGTTTTCAAAGCTTAATCTGCTCAAAATTTTTTGGCTTTCTTTTAATAGTTCTGGAAAAACATAAATGATTCAAGTACAACTAGCGCTCGCTTGATGCCGCGTAAAACTATCCAATTACAAGGTGTCTAATTACAAACTGTTGAAATCTGGGCTGTTGATAATTAATCAGATTCGCGAATTTTGTAATAGTTACGATAGAAAACAAATGTATTTTTTTCTATCGTAATAAGAAGATTTTGTGTTATGCCGCATATCAATTGCTAACCTGGCAAAAGCCAAGTCCTGATGCCTTAACTTATAACAGTGGAGTGTTGTCCATCGTCGATGTTGAAAGAAAACGTTGATGCTTCTCTAATTTTGAGAGAGGAATCAACTTCTAGGAATCTCTAGATTTTCAAAGCATAACATATCAAAAGCAACAACTGCAAACACAAGACATTTAACACTATCCGGAGTCCAACAAATTCCTATCACCAATTTACAAGAATGCACTAGCCATCGAGTCCTCGGGGTAAATCATAGACGCAAACCAAACGTGCCACTTTTAGCTGTTTTCTAGTGTCTGTTCTTGTATATAAATGCTGTTTCTTTTAATGAGAGAGATGTGTAAATCGTAGAAAGAGAAAGTATTTTCTTGAAGTTATTATCGCAGATGTGAATGCTACTTGAGCCGTAACGATAACATACTTAATTGACCGCTCCCCATGGGGGCTTTTCAGGGCCAATGAAACGCAATGAAGGAAACAACAACTGTTAAGAATCACAACTGGCCGGAGGCAAACCAGTTGGCTATTTACAAGCGCAGCTGGGAAGTTGAACCAGGGACTACCAGGAACAAATTCAACGAGTGGTCAGAGCGGGTCTTGAACCAGGGATCTCGCGGATCTCAAGGCAAACGCCCTAACCACTGGGCCACACTGCCTCCTTACAGATATATATATGTCCTTCATAAATAGTCTTCATGTTCACATTCTAGTTGGCTTGATGCCTCCATTGGTAAAGGCATGCACTAGTGTTGTAGAGGTTATTGGCTTAAATCCCGTTCAAGTCTAACGTTTTTACAGGATTCTCATTCGTTGAAACAGGAATCTTAAAAATGTCTGTACTTGTCTTTAAATTTAGGTCAATTACCTCCTTGTTCAACTTTTGTCAGATAAGCAACAGTTTCTCTGAATTCTCTTTCGTCGATGTACACATACACTATCACGTCCTCTCCATCGGCCAGCTCTCTGATTTCATCCGTCACCAAAAAATCTTGAAGATTTCTCTGCAGTACACCGTTACAATATCGTTGCCATAATTCCTGGAGCGCTGAGCTGGTTTCTGCCTGAACCGTGAAGCACACAGACCCCTCACTTATCGCTCGCAATGCAGTAGCTGTAGGCAAAGCGGCAGCTCCAAATGCTTCGACAAAATCCTCAAGACTGGAGCACTTGTGCAAGATCAATCCAGTACAACCTACCAAAAGCACACCGCTGATCGTTCGAAAAGTACAGTGGACTCTAACTCCTGTTGGCAGAAAGAAACACGATAATTTATTTGGTCAGTAATACCTAAACGACAACTTAAATGAATGACGAAATAGACAGTGTAGCTAACCAATTTTTTGAGAATATTTGTTTCTTTGGGGCCATTCAGGAATTTACCTTTTATTAAGACTGGATCTAACGCAAAATGACACGTACACAAAGATAAAATAATGAAGAAAGAAAAGTCCATAACGATGATCAGTAAAGGACTACACGACGCCAATCAGATACGGTGTATAAGAAATGACCCCATTTGCTGCTTATTATGGTTATTGCATTTAAAAAATTCCTGCTCAAAGGTAGTAATACTATGAGCACTATATGTTGTTTGGCAACGGGTTCTGTTTACCTGTTACATTCTGTTGACCAGTACACTAACAGCGAAACGCAAAGATAACCTGCAAAATGAGCTCATTTTTGGTAGACATTTATTTCTCACCTCCGATCATTGCTTGAGTAGCGGCTCTAGCGGACGACATAATGGCTGCAGTTTGGGCTGAAATAATAGAGGCTGTGTTAGTGCTAAAGGGGCTGCTTATGATAACAGTCCCCATCCTAGGTTTTGATTAAACAGCGTTCCATTTTGTTATGATGTTGGCCAATTTACGTATATAAAAGCTTTTCACTGCCGAAAAGAAGGGGGGAAAAAATCGTTTTTTCACTTGAAAACTCATTACGGCAAGAGAAGCCAGGTCATAATATGTTAACAAAACAACAATAAAACTTTACTAATATTTAACAATTAAAAGAAGGACATGTACAACTCGCGTATAGCGTAAGCTATTCGAGGCGAGTTGTGCAGGGAAAAAAGGAAAAAGAAGAAAATAAACCAATTTGTAAGCTTCAAATAACAGACTATGAAAAATGACAGGAATAAACTATAAATAAAATACAATCATTAGCATCTGGAGATAAATATAGTTACACAATTGATTGATAATAAGTAGCTTTAAGTTAATAAACTAAACAAACTGAGCCGGCGAAGAGATTGACAGTGAATTGTTACAAAAAGTTATGTAAGTCTTTGTATTAATTAATTGGATAGTAAAGTAGGTGCCTCAATATAATCCTCCTCGCCTTCTAGAGCTGCGAATAAAGCTTTGCGAATCGATTTCTTGAACGCCAGTTTAGGTAGATTACATTCTCGCGATGGGAGACAATTCCACGCTTTCACGCCAAAGCATCAAAAAGAATTGCGCTGTTGATTTAAACGTGGGAATTTAATATGATATTTGCCACAAGATGCAGCCCTCGTGTTATATGAATGAATGAAGCTGGTCTTGATAAATTTGTCAGAAAAATCTTTGGAGCAGAGTTATTTGAAACATCATACATAGAGTGTAAGATAGATTCAAAGTAAGGCAGGTGAATGGGTAATATTTGAAGAAATTAAAAAGGGAATAGCATGAGTTCTTGGATTTAGAAAATACATCAAACGTGTTGCATGTTTTTGAAGTAACATGTGGGCATTAGCGGCTTGGCCCCAAGCAGTTAAACCATATGTCAAGTAAGGAAGTATGAGGGACTGATAAATGCTTCTCTGACTGATATACGGTGACCGCTGGAAGTTGACAACCACCGATTCAAAGGAGGCCAAAACCAAGATTTTAGTGTCACCGACCCGAGGTTCCCTCGTCGCAGCGCCCCGTTTTCCAAACAAACTACCGACTCGGGTCGGTTTCTGTTGAGTTGGTGGAGGATTAAAATGAAGGTTCAACCTCCGTCACTGGATTTTAATGCGGATTCTGACCTGAGGGGTCATTTCAGTCTGTTATATTTGGCTATGTTTGGTAGGGGCTGCCGAAAATTCAGTAGAGCTGCCTTGTCCTGCCTAAACAAGGAGGAACTTGAATGACCTTTGTTGGGTCAAAACAGCTTCAATACCGGTACTTTCAAGAAACTGTACAATTGAAAAGGCTTGACCGTACAACATTGCAGTATCACCAAACAGATATGTTATGGTACCTTGTGCAACAACATAAATAATGTGACGTAGTAGATTACCATAACAACAGGACAGCCATCTAAAAACAACTTCTATTTTGTCGTCAAATGCGAACGAACTCGATTACTCCCATTCTTTTTTCTTTTTTCTTTAATTGCTGAAAAAGTAATTACCTGGCTAGAAAGCGGAATCAAAAGTACCTGAAAAATTGGAAAGGTTAAGGCTGCTTTGCATCCACCGCACAAAATTCTTGGTTAACTATGCAAAGAGCAGAGGATAGCCAGCGACACTTTCCAACGAAAAGGGATGGGGTCATCGAGTTTGTTTTTGAGATCGAAGCCTTTACCGACAAAATGATAGAGTGAGTGTTCAGTCGTAGATTGCTTTCCCGTTGCGGTGGTGAACTATTTCGTAAAAATAATAAGTGTGCCAAGTTAAGCAGTTATTGTTGTTTCACAAGGCACTATTTGCAATTTGAGTTTCATATGATATCATAACATTGCCGTGTTGAAGACTCAATCCTAAGGCCTGTTGAAATCGTCAAAACTAGTTTGAGGCACCTTATATCGCTTTGAACCTGGAGAATAAGCACATAGAAAAGCTGTAAAAGACAGGATTTTCGCACAGGTCTCAACTTCATTGCTCAGTCAAGTGCTCATTGATTTTAAGAAAACAATAGCGGTCAAATTCCACAAATTTCGCGAGGTGCACTGCATTACGATGCGCTTGGCTCGTGTATGTAATTATCTTTCTTTGCTAGTATGCCTATTCCAAATAAATTAAAGGACCAAGATGTGACTAAGCAACTTATCTATTTAGCTCAATCATGTGGTGCAAAGACTTGCGGAGACTGACTCTCGATAAGGGTAAGGAAAAAGAGGGAATAAAAGAAATAGATAGAGGACTGGTGGATTACAATGGTCGGAGGAGGAAAAAGGTTGGAAAAATAACAATGTTGCAAAAAAAAAAGCACGTCGCAGTTGGTGGGAAAAAGGAAGAAAATGAAAACAAAAGTGCTCTTCTGTAACCTATAAGAAAATATTCGCTTTAGGTATGAGCATCGTTCTTGGAGGCAAGTAATTAAGTAATTACCCCGCATGAATAATAACGTAGGGAACAATTAATGAAATCAATCCCACCAATAAGAAAGATAGCTGTTTTTAAACGTTCTTTGCCTTTGAAATGTCCCAACCACTGGAGCAAAACAATTCTTCGTGTGGACGTGCAATAAAGCTCTGGGGCCGGGTACTAGAAGACTGGTTAGCGCTAACCGTTGGTTAAGAGGTATCAAAACCTTTAGGGGAATCTTCGTTTACATTTTTTTTACCTCATTAGCATAATCCCATTGTTTGCTAATCTGTCAGTATCAGCCAAAAAAATGATTTCTGAATATTGAAAGTCCATTGCATAATGAGCGACCTCTAAAATTTAAGCGCAATTTACCGGATAATCTCTGAAAATTCGAAATTTTACAACGAATGTATGGGCTCATTAGCCCTTTTGCCACCCAAGAATTATCATTTTTTGATGGCTAATAACTCGTTTGTTATCAAAGCCAAAAGGCTTAAAATTAAAAAGCTAATAGAGTTAAATTAAAAGCTTAACTCGTTCTTTTACCTTTTTAAGTCAATTTGTCAATAGCATGATGCTCTCTTTCAACAAACTCGTAAGTTAATGAGACAAAATATAAACAATGACGTCAGCAAAGACTTGCCTGTAGGTTTCCATGGCATTTAATGCTGGTTAGCACTAACCATGCTTCGAGCAACGCGGGCCTGGTTGACACGTTAATAGCAATAGGTGACATCAACAATATCTTTGCTAAACATCATAACAATAAAACTGGCTTTTTAATTCAGAACTTGGACCTACAATAATCTATTGCCAAATTTCACTTATTACAAATTTGGCTGTCTGGCTGCAGTGACGGCCTTTTCTTTTATTTCCATGGAAAATGGGTCTACTCTTTGCAGTTCACTAAATTGATAGTCGCGATCGATGAAACGCCTGCTTGTGATTCGTTTTTGTTGTTTTTTGTTTGTTTGTTTGTTTGTTTGTTTTTATGTTTTAGAGGACCTGTTTCATTGAGAGTGTGAGAGCTGGGCTTGAATTTTGATAATGAGAGCTTGCAAATGCAAATGATTGACTAAGTAATATGTTATACATTAACTTGAGCATCTTACTCTAGCCCACGCCACTAGAAAAATTATCAGTGCGAATAAAACCGCGACTGGGTAACTGTTTGAATCCTGGGCAAGTATCTGTATGACTATCACTGCAGTACTCCAGTTCATCATGGTTAACTCTCATCACCCTGAACTCGTTTGTGTGCACCGACATAATGCAGAGCTATTAGAGATTAATGGTATGAAATCGCAGTGGAATTAAAGTCGTAGTGACCCATAAAAGGGTAGCTCACCAGCTGGCGTAGTTGCGCAAACCATGGAATGGGACATGCTTCAGTGACAAACTCGCACAATTTATAATTAGTCGTCCGTGTTCATGCCTCGCAAACGAACAGTGTCAAATCTAAATTCAGCGCGTCGTGGTTTACGAGTGCGGAGCTACGCTGACTCAGTAAATTCTGAATTTTCATCATTACAATAGTCGTTGTAATTTGACCACAGAGCTTTCGTACACAGCTTGTTTGCAATAATGGCGTTGAAAAATGAAACCAATGGTTCAAAACACAAGTATCTTCTTTTCCAATGCATTTTGAAAACTATGAAACAAAGAAAATGTCAATTTGACTTTAAAATTGTTTTAATTATTCGACTTACCTTTTCTCCTTCCACATTTCTCGTCCTCTATTCTTCGTTTCTGAAAGTCTTCCACCTCCCTCATCAGTTCGTCTTTCTCCATTTCGATACAAATTTCCTTCAAAATGCCAAGGTTGTTGATTCCTAGACAGCCAATAACCTCCAAGACTTGGAATAAGGACCGAACGTCGAGTACGTCGCCTCTTCTCTCGTCTGGTATCTTTCCCCTGCAGACAGTAGACATGAGCCGTTCCAGATCAATGAGCTCGTCGAGCTCACCTATAACTCTTTCAATTAATTCCGTGTACTCTTTCCTTGTACTTTCAAAGTTGACGATTTTGTCATGAAGATCCCATACTTCTAGGGCAACCAGAATTTCTTTCACTAATCCAAGGTTATCTGGTCCAAGAGAACCATTCCCTTCCAATTCCTCAAACAAGGATATTGAATCACGATGATTGTCCTCATCGCTTCGAGCCCCCAGTATCTCTCTGCACATGAATAGTATATGTCTACGTGCATTAGTTTCGTCCAATTTCTGGCTGATTCGGAACAGTAAGTTGTTATATTCAATCCTGGACATTTTGGCCGAGGCGGAATTGTCTGACTGCGATGGAGATTTCAATCCAAGATGGTGGGTTATGTTTGTTTAAAGACCCGGAATTATTTATTAACTTACCCCATAATAGTCTTTTTAAATGCGCATCGAAGTGCTCCGGCCTAAAAATAAATCAGGCAAAATCAGAAATGCTATGGCTTGGCTCTATGCGCCATAGAAAAGACGCTATTGGTAATCTCCAAATTAGCGATGATCCTGTTTATGCGCTCGGAGTGCAGTTTACTCACAATATTGAATTGTCCTATAAGAAAAATTTCTTTGACAAACTAAGTTCCCTATAGAAAACCTTAAGTATCTGGTCCCGAAGAGACCTATCTATATACGGTAGAATAAATATTGTTAAAACTTTGGCCTTCTCCAAACTTGTATTCATCTCCAGCGCTATGGAGACTCAAAAAAACTTTGCAACAGAGGTTAATAAAATAGTGTTTGATTTTATCTGGAAGCAAAAACCCGCTAAGATAAAAAAGACGACCCTCATCAAGAATAAAGCAGATGGCGGTCTTAGTATGAAAGATTTGTTCTTTTCGATAAGGCTTTGAAACTAACTTGGGTTAAACGGCTGTGCTCCGCCTCAGACGCACCGTGGAAGTATATTCCAAAATCATTCCTCTCTACTGTCAGTGACACTGACCTCTTTCAATGTAATTACGACTACAACCTTCTTGATCTTACAGGCCATCTTCCGGAATTTTACAAACAAATTATTCATCATTGGCAAGGAATTGTGTCTACGACAGCTCGCAGCAAGACCGCGAAATATTGTCTCAGACAATATGGAACAACAAATTCATAGCGATTGAAAAAAAATGGTATATCTGCCTCATTGGCACCTAGCAGGGATAAAGAAAATTTCAGACCTTTTTGATGAGCATGAAAATTGCTTCTTGTCTTTTCTCGCTTTGCGTAATAAATATACCTTAACTTGCAACTTTTTACAATATCATGGCCTCATATCCGCGATCCCGCAGAGTTGGAAGAATCTCCTTCACGCTAACTCAGGAGACTCTACTACATATTCGCCTCCAATTTGTATTATAACGTGCAAGATGTTATATAACAAACTGTTAACCCTCGAAAATCTTCCTCCTCCCACCTCAGAAAAAAACTCTTATCTTACGGTATCGCAAAGGAGAATTTAAATAAAATTTATCTTCTGCCGTTCAAGGCCACAAAAGTAGTTAATTGGCAACATTCCAGCACAAAATTAAACACAATATTTTAGCCACTAACAGTATTCTATAGAAAGTGAAGAAGGTTGCCTCCACGTCCTGCCCTTTCTGTCCCTCTGATAGTCAAAACATACGTTTATTAGCTGCCCGCAAGCATCTTCTTTTTGGGACAAGTTCCAAACTTGGTATTCTACCGTACGTAACGCGCATATACTTCTCTCCGAACAATAGGTATTATTTGGAGTTACTCGTCCCTGTACGCACCGCTTGGCCCTCAACGATCTCATAATGCTAGGCAAATATTTTCTATACATTAACGCGCTAAATAATACTAAATTCGTTTTCAGCGACTTTATCTCATTGGTGCAAGATAAAATGGAAAAATACATTGCGTCCTCGCTGAATGGTGAAAGGGAATTTCGACAGAAGTGGTCATTCTTTCTCACCAGTTAAGGCGTGCCTTTGAAGTATATTGTAAGTCTTCAAGTAGCGTAATGTGTAAGTATGTTAGGCCATAATAAGCATAAGAAATAATCAAATATATAACACAGTTTTTAATAATAATAGGTATTAATTATAATCAACGTAAAAAGCGTATCATGTGACCATCTCACTTAAGGCTGTACGTAGAGTACTGTAGATTGGTTATATGTAATGCTTAGATAGTTAGATTGTATCACAGTATGCAGATATTGTAATGTGTAGATATGTAAATGGTAGTTTGTGTGTAAGTTTTGTGTAATTGTAATTGTTGTGAGGAAATTAAAAAAAAAAAAAAAACGCAGCATGGTTTTTGTAACTCAGCATTTCCTCGTGGGTATAAGGACACTACAAATTTGTTAAAGTAGGCAGGAGTTTTTTGTGGGGCTTGACAACAAGCATCGAAAAACACGGCAGAGACATTTTCGGATGATGCATAAAAGTTTTACTGCGTTTTTTGTAGGACATGTGGAATGAACATCAAAGTGATTAATCATAAATATTCTTGGTCTTCGGCCATTTCAACTTAATCAAAAACATAAAAAAAACAGCGGCTACAAACATAATAATAAAGCGCATTTTACTTTTGACTTGACGTTTCGTATGCTACAACCGTCGGACGGTTGAACAAATTCAAAATATTAAGCAGACTGGTAACTAGAGAGAATAAGATCAAAATAGTAAGATAAATAGATAGCAGTGAAAACTGACCGTTTAATGAAGCCACAGTTTTTCACTGCCAACGTTTTCGTTTAACGCTGGTTTAAGGTCACGTATTAATAAAGTTTCCTTTATTTTACAATGCAAATCAGAGATACCATTTGCTAAACTTGAAAATGGTCCCAGTTTATGTTGTGACCTGTTTTTAGTGCGTGATCTGCAATCGCGGAAGTTTGACTGATCCCTTTGATTGCTTTGAAATGATCTTTTTTGCGGTCACGTAAGCACAGGCGGCCCAAGCTCACGATGCGCCGACATCTACTATTACATAACGACCGAGTTTGATTACGCGAAACGTGACTCTCGCCATGCAGCATATGGAGGTGTTGTGTTACAACGATTTGAAAGTTTGTATGGCGGAAAACGATAATCGGCATTTCAGCCTAAATTTTGATATTTTTGCAATAAAAAATGACTCACCTCAATGCCTTGTTGTCTTTTCTATTGTCATCTCGCTTCTCAGCTCAATCCTAATCTTTTGGACAACCAAAAAGCGATAACTCGCTTAAAAAGCTTCGGATTGAGCTGAGAAGCAAGATGACAATAGAAAAGACAACAAGGCATTGAGGTGAGTCATTTTTTATTGCAAAAATATCAAAATTTAGGCTGAAATGCCGATTATCGTTTTTCCCTATACAAAGTTTCAAAAATTCAAACCGTTGTAACACAACACCTCCATATGCTGCATGGCGAGAGTCACCAGGCACGCACGGTTCTTACGTGACGTTTATCCCTGTAGAATCAAGTACTGAAATCTCAATTCCTTGTAAAAACCTGTGTCTTTCTTTTTTTTTTTTTTTTTTTGGTGGGCTAGGTATCGGAGAGCCTGAACATTTATGCATGCGCTGAGGAAATGTTTGAACAAGAGAGAAAAATGCAGTACATCCATACATGGCGCTGGAGCGTCGTACAAAACGAGTCATCCCGGGATTTCGGTCCGTGCGATCGTTTTTGGACGCAGTTGGCCCTTTGCTGCTTTCTGCTAACGACCTCGCCTCCTGGTATGGCATCATAAGGGAAGGATATGTCGGCCCCTAAACCATATGAGACAAATCCCACGCTTACTCACAACTTCAGACCGCCATTGTCATTACAATTTAGAGTAAAGGCCGAGCCAAACCCTCGCAACATTTCAACGCAACATATTGCAACATTGTTGCGCACAACATGTTGCATACGTTTGGCCACCCTGTTGCGATATGTTGCGATATGTTGGAACATGTTGGATGATGTTGGATCAAATGTGAAAATGGTCAAATGTTGCGTGCAGCATTTTGGATGTTGCATGATGTTGTACTCTTTTGGCCACGTTCACGCAACACTGTTGCGCTAGGGTATGCGCGTTAGGTCCACTTCTTGTGCGCCAGCGGCCTGGGGCACATGAACATTGACATTTTGCCTAGAAAATAATGAAAATGTTGCGTGCGTTTGGCCACACCGTTCAACACATTTAGCAACATCATGCAATAATCAATGATGAAATGGTATATGAAGTGAATCATATATGAACTGCGGATATGAAATCAAGTGAAGCTATGACATTCGCAGTTACCAGCGCAATTTTTGCAATGGCGTAGAGAAGCCTGAAAAATTCAGGACTTCAACGGGGTTTGAGCCCGTGACCTCGCGATTCCGGTGCGACGCTCTAACCAACTGAGCTATGAAGCCACTGACGTTGGGAGCTGGTCATTTGTGGGTTCTAATGGTCCCGTGAGGAATGAATCAATGATGAAATGGTATATGGGAACCCACAAATGACCAGCTCCCAACGTCAGTGGCTTCATAACTCAGTTGGTTAGAGCGTCGCACCAGAATCGCGAGGACATGGGTTTAAACCCCGTTGAAGTCCTGAATTTTTCAGGCTTCTCAACGCCATTGCAAAAATTGCGCTGGTAACTGCGAAGATCATAGCTTCACTTGATTTCATATCCGCATTTCATATCTGATACATTTAATATACCATTTCATCATTGATTCAGTCCGCACGCGACCTATTGCCCCCACATATGAACATCCCCCAAGGTCAGTGGCTTCATAGCTCAGTTGGTTAGAGCGTTGCACCGGAATTGCGAGGTCACTGGTTCAAACCCCGTTGAAATCCTTGCAAAAATTGCGCTGGTAACTGCGAAGATCATAGCTTCACTTGATTTCATATCCGCAGTTCATATATGATTCACTTCATATACCATTTCATCATTGATTCATTCCTCACGGGACCATTAGAACCCACAAATGACCAGCTCCCAACGTCAGTGGCTTCATAACTCAGTTGGTTAGAGCGTTGCACCGGAATCGCGAGGTCACGGGTTCAAACCCCGTTGAAATCCTGAATTTTTCAGGCTTCTCAACGCCATTGCAAAAATTGCGATGGTAACTGCGAAGATCATAGCTTCACTTGATCATGCAACAATGTTGCAAGATGTTGCGTTGAAATGTTGCGAGCGTTTGGCCAGGCCTTAAGATTTCGATCGCTTATATATTCAAGAGAAAAGTCATTTTAGCTATTATATGGTAAGCACTGGAGTCTCAGAAGGTAACATACACACGCTTAAACTTTATTTCGTCTCGAGTTTCACAATAAATACAAGAGCTAATATCTTCGAGGCATTACATTTAGAGCTAAAATGCATAGCATATACAGGTACATAACTAAATACACAATATTTAAAGATGTATTACTTTAAAAAAAACTCTCTACGAAATGCAGCACTTGATTGTCTTTTAAAACCAGTAAACTCAGTGGTACGGATAAAATCAGATAGCGCGTTCCGCAACTTAGCTGATACGCAAGAAAAATCACTCTGAAAACCATGACTGGTTGTTCTAGGTTTATTGAGGGACAGAATGTAATTTCTGCGAAGATCATGCGTGAGAAGAGGACGGGAGAGAAAACGCATCTTTCACATAAGCAGGAAACGCCTCTAAAGAAACGACAACAGCGTTACGTTTATACAGTAATATGAGGAAATTTTGAATGCGCTTATTGCACGGAAATGTAGAGTTTGATTTAAGTGGTAAGAGGACAGGTAATTTGCAAACATAAATCTCAGTATTCTCTTATTTACATTATACCGTTCCTTTTATTTGACAAGAAATTACGAAAGGCCATTTGCTTGCTACGAGAATAACAGCGAAAAAAGCACTACTTTGTCGCGAATTTTCTACAATAAAAGCTTGTTCAGAAATCAAGAGTCTACGTTAACAACACACACCCGGGCTATTCCTTAGTATTTGGCTGGAAATCTTCTTCTCACTACTTTATTCCCTGGGCGCGCTTCAGCCATTTGATGAGGGCCAGTCTCCGCTTGCTTTTCACGTGCTTGGTTCATGCCAAAAAATAATTCAGGGTAATAACATTTAAATATCCACATGTTTATTTCGATTGATGCGTTCTGTTTTTTGGGAACTCGATTGGGGGAGAGGGGGGGAGAGGGGGAAAAGACTCGCATATGAATGGGGAGGGGAAGCTCGTCGTCTCGCTTACGGGTTTAGATTTCGGATTTTTGTCTCACTTCAGGTGTTCTGGGCAAAACGCCATCATATGTAGCCGTGACGATAACCTTTAGGGTTGCACGTGAAGTAATATAGAAACATGCATTTACTTTTTTTAAAATGGTTTCTAATATAGGGGCCAAAAGGAGCCTGGGCCACACCCAAATTGGTTTCCTTTAGGGGTTTAATTCAAAATTTCCGACGATTGTCCCCGCCCCTTCATATGCAAAGTTTCTTCCCCGGTGTTTTTATATACGCAGCATTCTCTCGATTTCGTATGGTAACTACGACATCAGAGTGGAGGTTTTCACCAGCGAAGAGAGAGAGAGAGAGAAAGAGAGAGAGAGAGAGAGTATCTCTTGGATGTAATAACAATGATGAAAGATCCAATTTTGTTTTTACTGCCAAGAGTTATAGAAGAAAGGTTGAGTGTTTGTTTTGTAATTTTATTCTTTCCTCGTGCAACAGACTAACCCTAAAATCTGTTTATAATGTTCTTCAATGTATCATCTGTGCATACAATATTTCCCCTAAAACCTGGACTTTGGTGCGTGTTTCAGTTTCTGGAGGAGGACCCCTTTTTTCACGGGATTCCTTAGGATTTTTAAAATATGGTAACTAAATACCAAGGGGGGTCAGCCCACGTTTTAAGCCTAGATTTCAAGAAGGACCCCTGTTTTGTTAGTTTGTTTGTTTGTTTGTTTTTATTAATGTTTTGCAGTATAAAAAATTTTATTCACACGCTGAGATCCCTTGATCCAACCCTATGAGGTCCAATCTGTCAGTTTTGAACGTGCATAAAAGTAAGTTTCGTTTCACCGCTTTCTTAGAGAAAATTTGAAAAAGAGTTAACTCATGGATTCTCTTTTTATCTTCCAAAAACGTTTTCACACTAAATTAAGTTCTACGAGATAATTTTTTTTACCCTACGTATTAGGAAACAGAATTTAATGGGGTTTATGAAATTTTATACGAGGTAAACGAATTAAATTCTTAAGATATTTTATCAAAAATTGAATTTTCGAGGTTCTTTTTGGCAGCGCTGCACCGTTGCCATGGCAACAGCTAGGGGCTGAAAGGATCGACAGTGTTGAAATTGTTTTCAGTTGAAAAGCCACTGTTACCCGTGGAAAACCCTTTGGAGCCTCCCGATGCACCATAACTGCCATAGTCATACAGATTGCTCATCAAACAGCAACATTTGTTCTCGTCTTGTGATACCTGCAAAGATTTAGCGTGGACAGTCGCCACAGCAATGATGAGCTCAGTTCCAAAATAAGCAACCGCGGTAGCCGGCCACAAAACAGCGAGACAAACAAGACAATGGCTGTTGATGATTTTGCCGAAAAACGCAGGTTCGAGCTTAGCAAACCTCTTCTCAAAATCTTATCATCTGGCCAAAAAGAACTTAAGCTGTCCCAAACATTGTTTACAAGTGCATTCGTTGCAGATAAATGAACTGCAATCCAATATAAATTTATACGGTGTCCAGAGTTCGGTTATAAACTTAACATGTCTGAAAAAATAAACCTGATGACAAGAAGCCTCGCCAGGATGTCTGCTGTAAGCTTAAATGGCAACGTTGGCAACGTGGTGTCTGATTGATAAAATATGCCAGAATCTCTGTCAACGCGGAATTGGGAATTGCAAACGTTTTCTGGCCTTCCTCGTTTTTTTAGCGAGTTTTACAAAATATGTGAGGCATCGAGGCATGCATTAAGAAGGAAAACATTACCTGAAAGTTTTGTATCTCGCTTTATTTCGCTCAGCTTTTAACCTCTGGCTTTTAACGGTGTTCTTCATTGAAATTTTCTCTTCAGGTTCCTTCCTCGGCTTCTCTCGAGGGTTTCTGCGCTTAAATTTCTCAAATTTCGTCGCCTCGTCTCTCGTGCTCTTTCCTGCTCTTTATCCCGTTGCTCATCACTAATAGTAAAAACTCTTTTTCAAAAGTGACGTAGGTCAGTGGGCTGCATTCCCGAGACTCCCCTCCCTTCTCTTTCTTAGTCTCCCATCCTTCTCCCCCATGCAGAGTCTGACGGACTGACGGGCGCTCGGTCAACCACATGACAACCAAACGAAAGAAAGGTTGCCCATATCCTCTTAACTATGAGGCTCTGCCCCAGCCGCTCCCCTATAATTTGCATGTTGCATGCAGGTCAGTTAACAATTTCACGGCAGTTAATGTTGTTCTAAATTGTCACCTTACTTGTTATTGGGCCAAAAGACAGGAAAAGGATCCACATCAATGTGTGATTCCCCGCACACTAGTAGGTCTAATCTATCGCTTGTCATAGTTGTATTAAGCGGTACAGAATAGAGGAATTTTAGTTTGATTGTGGTCAGTGGTTTGGAATACCGATCTCTCACGAAAAGATGAATGAATATACAAACTTTGGATGCAAATGATCATTAGATCTTGGACTAATCAAAATTCTGAGATTTTCTGACAGACTACAGACTAAACATATTTACCGAAGCCGAAAAGCAAGCAACTTTCTAGACACGACGAAGTTCCTGATTATCGAATTGGGTTATGTTGTAAGGAAAAGTAGAAAAAAAAAATAAGGATCAGCACTCTATGATTGTTTCTCTGCCTCCTGAAATCTAGGAATGGAAGACAAATTGTCCGTAATTGTAATTGCTCTATTTTGAGACCTTTTCACTTCTCTCATGATTGAAATGAGGTCCAGGGTTTGCCAGCGCTTGGAAAGAACTTCGAAAATGATTCCCACAGCATCACTACCACAATACACCACATGAAGACTTTCAGAAATGTTTCTCTGTGTTTCGTCGTCACGAAGTATTCTCCATATTTTGGGTGTTAACAAAACCTTTGCTTCAGTTGGAAAAGATTCCAACGTCTTGATTGCAATGTCGGTAATCGAATCCACGTGACCGAATCCTTGCATCATTTCATCAGTGTTCATTTGAAACAGGAACAAAAGAACACTTTGGTTACCTATAAGGAAAAACGAAGCTCTTAAGTCTTAATTCAGAACAACGATGTTCGGAATCAATTCACAAATAATTTGGAGACATACGGTATTATGCAACTCAACCAAAGCATAGTGTCAAAGTGTATAACCCCTTTTTATTGTGATAGTGGGACACGAAAGCGCGGGAATTGTCCTGTATCATTTCTGAATTTTTTATCGAAAACTCAACCATAGTAAACTACGCAAGTAATTTCATTTAACTTCTTCTTAACTATCACAGTCAACGCTCTCAAGTTTCTTGTTTAATTTCCTGAAAATATTTATGATACAAACACGAAAAAACTCGTCGCAAATTGCCCTAGAAAGAAGCAGTGACAATTTCGTAACGTCTGGGTTTTAATGACACCATTTCTGGCGCACATTTACATCAAATTTACAGTCTGTCTTTGTCTTGTCTTTTCGTGTCGGTGGGAGAGAAATTTTATGCGCAACGCCGTGTTTAGCCAGTCTCTTCTCTAGTCTCTCTCCTTTCAGCTTTAATATTGAGTACTGAGTTATTTACAGAAACATGGCAAAATTTTGTAGCTTCTTTGTATGATTCTTCTGCTGTTGAACATGTCTTGATTTGTAATAATATTAGTATTGGTCTCTTAGCTGTCGCCATTCAAGACGATGCTCCTCATCCAAATCACAGGGTGCTACTCCATAGTCTTATAGACTGAAGGATGCCACAACAGCAACAATAATAATAATAATATTATTATTATTATTATTATTATTATTATTATTACTATTATTATTAAGAATATTAGAATATTTAGTATTCAGTGTATGTGTGTTTTGCTTGTTTGTTTCTTTGTTTTATTTGTCGAAATTTTAAATACTCAAAAATAACTATTTATGGCTATATTTTGCGTACCGACCTGCTAGACTATCTGCCTGGTCTTTTTGGCCCACAAGGTTATTCCAGGCAGCTTGTACTAAATACCTATATATTTCTGCTTTCATTTCTCGTAAAAAGTAATTAATCATATCGGTAGAAGGATTGTTGTTGTTGTTGTTGTTGTTGTTATCTTTCTGTCTACCGATGAAGCTGAGTATTGAAAGAGCAAAATATTAAGTTTACATCTCACCTCTTTCTTGACTCCATTTCTCGCAAACTAGCGAAAGTTTGGCTTTAAATTTTTCCTTTTCCGGGAGTATTTGTTCTTCCTCCTGTGTTATCATGACCTCGATGATGTTTTTCTTTCCAAGTAAAGCTTCCCGTTCCCGTTTTAGGCTTCTAACTTCATTTGTAGGGTCTCCGAATCGAAATTTCCGCCTAGTTGGTTTGGTGAAAGTAACTTCGTCGATATCAGGACCAACGTTCGAAGCCTTCCGTGTTTCCGGCATGTTATGCCATTGCTTTAGACGATGATCATTTCTGTCTATGGCCTCTTCAATTCTGTACCTCTCGGTTTCCAGGTGATACCTTTCTTCTGTCACTAAGCAATTTGTTGCAACGCTGCAAATTTTGCTTCCTGGACAGACCTTCTCGAAAAGATCAGTGATTATTTCGGTGCTGCGTACAATGTTGTCCTCGTTATCAATGATCAAAACTTTCGCCTTGCTGTAAATCGTTGTCGGCCGATTACTGCCATTCGGTAACTTTGCCATCTCTGTCAGCGGAAGAGCAGGACGCAATGTACGAGGTTTCGCTTTCTCAAGAAGGTCAACGAGATCATACAGCTGCAAGGCCTTACAGACATCTTTCAACAAGTTGATGGGAGTATCTGGAAATAATTGTCCAATAACTTGCGTCCTCATTCCAGGGAGTTTCTTGTGTTGATCTAGTCCAAATGACTTATAAAACATATCCCGTGAAACTAGATCAAGGTCCAGTCTTCTGGTCAGCTCCCAGACTATTTCTTCACTAACGTCTTTCAAACAGAGATCATGGGGGAATTCTTAGAAGAGAAACACAACCAAAGTTAATATTCGCCATTATTATTCACTAAGAATCCGAAGGTATACTACATTCTAAGCAAATTTTCCAATTATATTCAAGGTTTTCATGAAATTTATAACTGGAGTTTAGATGTCACAAGTTTCTAATTGGATTACCCTGACAAAACACGCTGTTGCAAGTGAACACAAAGTGCAATTGAACTTTAAGTGCTTGGTTCCTACAAACATAATCGAAATAGAATACTTCTCCAAGGATAGCTCATAAAAATGTAATGATAATGATAATGATAATATTTAACAAGTGAATAACAAATAGCATAGAAACTCAGCTCGCAAGAATAGTAACAAAATTCTTTCGGATATCCCAGAAAATTTTTAAAGGAACGAGGCAGGATAGAATGTTCTCTTTTGTTTTCAGTGCGGCGTAAATAAGATGCAAGGTGGTTTCTGCAATCCCGCACCGTAGTGTGGAAATTCGCACTCCGAATATGAAAACTTTGGGACCTGGGAATTCACGAGCTGATTAAGTCTCCGAAAATGAAATCAACGTTACTTTTTTCATTGAAATAACAACGTATTCAACTTTCGAAAACCAAAAGGATTACATTGTCTATAATACAAAATTTCCAAGGTAGCATTTACGCCTATGGAACAGATTATACCGAAATGTCCCAATGGGTTCCCCCGTTTTATTCATTTTTTTGTAAAGACAATGGCATCGAGTGGTTTCCACTTCGCCGGGCGAGCAACTGTCTACATCTTTTCCGTGAGTATTGAAAGAACTGACAGCCTTGACACCAACAGAACCGGTGTTTTATTTTTTCAGAATGCCTCTCACTCGTTAAATTTATCAAATGAAGCGGAAACTTAACAAAAAGTCAAGACAGTAAAGACAAAAGGCATGGCGCGACTAAAAAACACTACAGCCTTACCGCTTCTTTCTTCCATTTCAAGTTCAGATAGTGCGCTACGAGTTTCCTTTCCACTGTCACTTGTTTCTGTTTTCACACTACGTGCATCGTCTGCTCCTTCTAAATATTTTTGAACGAAAGCCGTTTTTTCCTCGTCCAAATATCTGGGCTGCTCTCCTTTGTGGCCGTCGGGACCTTTATCCTGGCACTTGACCTCTATTGTGTTAGGTAACTCGGATTGAATTATGCCATCTTTTACCTCGTCAATTGCAATTTCTTCGAAGAAAAACAAAACAAAATCGTTTAATTTTTTCCATGAATTTTATGGTCCGCGCCATTTCCCTAATGCTATGGTATGACGACCTGTTTGGTTGTTACTGTACCGACATTTGCGGTGATGTTGGTAAGATTGATTAAATTACCGCAATAGGTTTGCGCAGTGGTGAGAGCAATTACCTTTCACCGCCCCATGTAAAGCAAGGAAATGTGTGCTAATGGGGATTGGGGGTTGGGGGGGGGGGGGGGATCATGCACACAAAAGTATGCAGAGAAGGAATAAAAAAAGGAAGCTATTTCGGAAGTATCTTTAAAAAATGTACATCACTAATCCGGGACGGTCATTGAAAAGTAGAGCTTTGGTTATCACTGGTTGTGATTCCATTGAATATCGTAGAATAGGATTTAATGATAGCTTAACAAGCACTACTTTCATACTCTCACGGGCAATTAAACATATTTTATCTGGACCTGAAACGCGATCAGTCATTTGCCATTATTAAAACTGAATCTAATCCCGCGATTCAAGTATTAAGAAGGTAGATTTTGTGTTATGCCCAAAGTTTATTAGACTTAAGATATTGATTGCTATCCTGGCAAAAGCCAAGTCCTTGTACCCTAACTTATAAATATACATATAGTGGAGTGTTGCCAAAAGCAGCAACCTCTATATGCTGCAAACATAAGACAAGTAAAACTATCCTGTGTCCAACTAAATGTCATCACCAATTTAGAGGAATGCATTCGCCATCGAATCCTTCAAACAAACTTGCCGAAAGTTCTTAACATAACTCCTGGGTAAATCACATGTACAAAGCAGACGTGTAATTTTTAGCTGTTTTCTAGTGTCTGTTGTTGTGAAGACCGCAAGTGAGTGAGAGAGATGTATTAACCGTGAAAAAAGCTAATTTTCACTGAGATAAACCGGCGCAGTTGCGAACGTTATTTGAGCCTTAACGAAAGGAAAGCCTTAAACGGTCGGGATTTTAACTCATAGAACCCGCTCAACTAATACACTTTAATCAGATTTCAAAACAGTCGAATACGTTTCTTTCCGCAGTTGATATATATATATATATATGGCTTGCATAAGTAGTGTTTATGTTCACATACCCTGCGAGTTTATTACAGGCTCACGAAATGACCAGATTCTAGTTGGCTTGATAGTTCAATTGGTAGAAAAGACAAGTCATACATTCATATCTCGTGCAAGCCCCTTTTCAGGGTTTCCTTCTGTTGCTGCTCAAATAACGTTTGTCACTGCGATGATCTAGAGGTTTAAAAAATATATATTCTTTCACTGAACAGTAGGTCACGTACCTTCTTTTTCAACTTTTGTCAGATAAGCAACAGCTTCTTTGAATTCCTTTTCGTCGATGTACACAGACACTATCACGTCCTCTCCATCGGCCAGCTCTCTGATTTCATCCGTCACCAAAAAATCTTGAAGATTTCTCTGCAGTACACCGTTACAATATCGTTGCCATAATTCCTGGAGAGCTGAGCTGGTTTCTGCCTGAACCGTGAAGCAGACAGACCCCTCACTTATCGATCGCAGTGCAGTAGCTGTAGGCAAAGCGGCAACGCTAAATGCTTCGACAAAATCCTCAAGACTGGAGCACTTGTGCAAGATCAATCCAGTACAACCTACCAAAAGCACACCGCTGATCGTTCGAAAAGTACAGTGGACTCTAACTCCTGTTGGCAGAAAGAAACACGATAATTTATTTGGTCAGTTATACCTAAACGACAACTTAAATGAATGACGAAATAGACAGTGCAGCTAACCAATTTTTTGAGAATATTTGTTTCTTTGGGGCCATTCACGAATTTACTTTTTATTAAGGCTGGATCTAACGCAAAATGACACGTACACAAAGGTAAAATA
>NC_090885.1:30209971-30217471 GCF_036669925.1 Montipora capricornis
GACGGCCCTGACACCAACAGAACCGGTGTTATTTTTTACAGAATGCCTCTGACTCGTTAAAAGTGTCAAATGAAGCGGAAACTTAACAGGAGTCAAGACAGCAAAGACGAAAGGCATGGCGCGACTGAAAAACACTACAGCCTTACCGGTTCTTTCTTCCATTTCAAGTTCAGATAGTGCGCTACGAGTTTCCATTCCACTGTCACTTGTTTCTGTTTTCACACTGCGTGCATCGTCTGCTCTTTCTAAATAATTTTGAACGAAAGCCATTCTTTCCTCGTCCAAACATCTGGGGTGCTCTCCTTTGTGGCCGTCAGGACCTTTATCCTGGCACTTGACCTCTATTGTGTTAGGTAACTCAGATTGAATTATGCCATCTTTTACCTCGTCAATTGCAATTTCTTCGAAGAAAAAAAAAACAAAATCGTTTAATTATTTTCATGAATTTTAAGGTCCGCTGTGTCCAACTAACTGCCATCACCAATTTAGAGGAATACACTCGCCATCAAGTCCTTCAAACAAACTTGCCGAAAGTTCTTAATATTACTCCCGGGCAAATAACATGTCACAAAGCAAACGTGTTATTTTTAGCTGTTTTGAGTTTTTTCTTCTTGTATATGAAGACTAGAAGCGAGAGAGATGTATATGTCTTTCATGAGTAGTGTTTATGTTCACATACCCTGCGAGTTTATTACAGACTCACGAAATGACCAGATTCCAGTTGGCTTGATAGTTCAATTCATAGATCGCTGCAAAGGTATCGCTGCAAAGACAAGTCATACATTCATATCGCGTGCAAGCCCTTTTTTAAGGTTTCCTTTCGCTTCTGCTCAAATAACGTTTGTATAACAGTCATGATCTAGAAATCTTTTTTTTTCTTGTCCTGAAATGAAATTTAGGTCTATTACCTTCTTGTTCAACTTTTGTCAGATAAGCAACAGCTTCTCTGAATTCCTTTTCGTCGATGTACGCAAACAGCATCACGTCCTCTCCATCGGCCAGCTCTCTGATTTCATCCGTCATCAAAAAATCTTGAAGATCTCTCTGCAGTATACCAGTACAATATCGTTCCCATAATTCCTGAAGAGCTGAGCAGGTTTCTGCATGGACCGTGAAACACACAGACCCCTCACTTATCGCTCGCAATGCACTGGCTGCAGGCAAAGCGGCAACTGTAAAAGCTTTTACAAAATCTTCAAGACTGGAGCACCTGCGCAAGATCAATCCAGTACCAACTACCAAAAGCACGCCGCTGATCTTTCGAAAAGTACAGTGGACTCTAACTTCTGTTGGCAGAACGAAACACGATAACTTTGGTGGTAACAGTCCTAAACGACCACTTGAATTTAGTTATGGTAATAGGACTGAGTGGAGTCCAATTCGGTCAGTAATCATACGAGTGATAACAAAATTGGACGACCGCGCAGCACTGCTTACGAGCCAGAAGGCCCACCAGGCCGGCGCTTATCTCCGGTTTCCGTAGCATGAAGCGACTAGGAGTATTTCTACTCCCCCTGGATGGGATGCTAGTCCATCGCAGGGTTACCCCCAGCATATCGCCGGTACCAATTTGTACACCTGGGTGGAGAGAGGCACCGTGAGAGTAAAGTGTCTTGCCCAAGAACACAACACAATGTCCTCGGCCAGGACCCGAACCCGATCCGGAGTCGAGCACACTAACCAAGAAGCCACCGCGCCTCCACAACCGCGCAGCGGGAGTCCGCTTTGTTTATCACGAGTAGGATTACTATGTAATAGCAACCTCGTTCTCAGGACCTTTTCCGCCCCCCCCCCAAGCCAGGGAAATGGTCCTGGGAACGAGGTTGTATGTAATAGGTCTACATGTCTAATATTCAGCTTGATATAGTAAGGCAGTGAGGACAAAAACAATAGAAACACATTGGAATGAATGTGAAAAATATTTGCTTAACATCCACTTAAAGTGGATCTCAATAAGTTTTGGAGTAGACGGCTTAAATATAAAAATAGGCGGCGGAAGAAGCGAGTGCCACTTGTTTATAGCAAGTTTATGACCGAAAAGTAGACGGCTCTAAATTTAAAGTAGCCGCTTTTTTAGCCGGCTGCCGGCACTTAATGAGAACCCTGCAGTTACTTTCCTTTGTCTTTGGCCTCTAAACCACTCTCTTTCAAGCTGAATTTTAATATATCGAAAAGGGCCTATTTGGAAATGATTGGATGAGAAAAATTCTGAGGACTTCCAATTAGACCAGGCCGTAGGCCGAGTCCAATTTGGCAGTCCGAGGAATTTTTTTTGAATCCAATTATTTCCAAATTGGACAGCATGTAGTCCTGTTACCTATTAATTATATAACATCCAAAAACAGATGAACATGGCAAACATTTGACCCTCTAAAGTACAGAAAATTTTACAAATACTATTTCTTTGAACATCTGATGTGTTTATTGAAAATCACACTCAAATCAATCATATACATGCAGCATCATGTGTGAACCTCGGCTTCAAATTGGAGAAAACAGCAGTTTGCTAGCAGTGATAATAGCTGCAACCTGATTGGCCAATACTTGGTTCTTTTGTTTATCTTGATATTTGATTGGTTGGCGGAAAGTATCCAGATTTTTCTCGAATTGGACAGTTTGTTCAAAGCTGAAGTAAACGTTCCAGCAAAAACTAATTTTAAAAATAGATCTGTTGGCAATATTGGATTTTGATGCAGCTTTATCATTACAGACCGAATTGGACGACACGACGTCCTCTCACCAATTAACCATAAAAATTACAATTTCCGAGAAAACAAGAAGGGAAATTTGAATTCAAAGACTGACAAAGGAGGCCTAAATTGTTTAATGTCGATCTGAAAGAAAGCCCCAGTTTAGGAGTCTGTACGCTGTTTCTATGATGATTGAAACCAAGGTTGTGATCGGTTAATTTGAAAGTGAATGATTAATTGAACTATTCGATAACAACTTAGCAAGTAAAATAGTGCAAAATTGGAGTTTTTTAAGCGAATCACAATTGAGGAAATTGTTTCTTTGGGGCTGTAGAATCTAAGTGTTGCATCTTTTGTAGTCTCCATGCAAAACACATCAACGCCTTTAATTCCCAGATCTCGCCATTTAGTGTCACCTTTCGCCTGTTCATCAGTTTTGCTTTACTTGCTTTCGTTTCATTAGTATGCTTAATGTCGCTATGGCTTTTGCATGACTTAATTATTAGTTAACTCATCAGTTTTAATATTTTGAATGCTGCGCTAAGCGCAGTTTGTAAACAGTATACGCAGCACTTTTTCAGACGTTTGCAGCAGTTTGTCATTTTTTTGGAGCCGTAATGCACCGATCAACTCGAAACTTCAGTTGGGAGGTGAGGGAGTGAGATCTCGTCACGTTAATTCTGCTTCTATAGCTCAATTTCAGTAGCTCAGAGAACAAAGGAAAAGGACTTCAAAAAGTAGAGAGGAACCTTGGCTGACAAGGAGCAATTCGGATCAGTCAATCAAAAGTTATTGCCATGCATCTAGTCCGGCTTTAACATCAGAAGCTAATCACACTTTGCGGTGTATTGAACTATCAACCATACAGTATGTTTCCCAGTTTCCGGCCGGTACCAGTTTCCCGTCAAAAAGATCTCTTGTCGCCAACTTTCCTCAGATTTTTCATTTTTTTTTTTTGGAAAATTCCGAAAGGTTCACGAATACTTCAGCTACTATTTGATGGTTTTGGTGGGCTTTTTGGTCGCGAAAGTGTAAACGTTAGGGGAATTTCATCAACGTGAGTAAAATTTCACTGCACACCAAAGATACATTATGATGTCCATGGTCCACGAGATCCTTGGTCCGCGACTTTTCCGTATATGATGTTATATTTCCTTGTAAACTAAAATACCACCAAAAACAAATGTGTCCGATGATTTCCTGATTATTCTTAATTCTTTCACATGACGAAATGTTGGCTTTCCTGCTATCAATGATTGTGCGGAATTCAAGTTTGTTGACAGGCGTGTTAATTTGTCTTTTTAGAAAGTCTCTATTTTTGCGGCTCCGTGACTTCCATGGTCATGTTTACTCCCGGGTGTTTACTTGCCTTGTGTAAAGATAAAACGCAACGGGAACACGTGTCTTTTTGCAGAACAGATTTACAGATAAACTAATTTTTGCGGTTGGGAACGATTTTGCTGCAGAGTGTTAAACTTTTGTTTTATCGACTCTTGAAAAATATCAACTATTTTCGCATATGGGTCCTTGGTCCGCCACTTGCAATACTTATGACCCCAGAGAACTTAAATCTCGCAAAGCAGATAAAGAAAACCTTTTGATAAATGGAAAAGGTCTCTGCTTTAACTGAATATTTTCAAAATCTTCTTTATACATGTTTAAAACGGGTTAACTTCTTTTGTATAGTGTCAGGCGCCAGGCATTGCGGCCACGAAATTTTGATTGTCTAATGTTATCGTGTATTTTGCGTTGGATTTCCTACATTCTTATTATTATAACTATGAATTGAAAGACAATTGTTTGGTGAGCTGTCCCAAGCACTCTGGTCTATGGAAGCGACATCCGGCTCTTCTGTCGGTTTATTTACTTGGCTTGGACGTCCCGTTGCAACTGTGAAGAGTATTACATGCTTGGCTGGGTTTGCATCTACATGGATGTGTCACGGAACCCTGGCCCGACAGTGAGATTTATTGAAATTTTTGAATCAAAAGATGAAACGACTTTGCATATGAATTGTATGGCAAAATTATCACCGTGTTGTTTGCATATGCTTCATACGACTGAAAGGATTTGTTACTCACGAGAACAACTTCTGGATCTTCGCCCCAATTCTACGATCCGTTGCATGGACGCAGACTTGCTTTCTGCGGTCAAGGATAACCAGCTCCTTCGATTTAGAGGAAAACGTGGAGGAAGGAGAAAAATTGCAACCAAAATTTCCCTTCGAGAACACACTAATAACAATTGCAATATTAACTGTTGTCGGCGAATTCGCGGTAACTTGATCACAGTTCCGTCTTCTCTTTTACGATCTACGGCTAGGAAATCTTGTATCTTGGATCCAGTACCTGGTCTGCTGAAGGATTGTTATGATGTATTGTTGCCTGTTGTTATGCGCATTGTGAACTTATCGCTTCATAATGCGACCGTTGCCATGAAACTCAAGCAAGCCGCTCTTACCCCCATAATCAAGAAGGAGTCTCTTGATCATGAACTCTATCCTAGTTACAGGCCTATTTCTAATCTCCGATTTGTATCCAAGGCAATAGAAAAAGTGGTTGCTGCTCGTTTGAATGAGCATCTCAATAATGGCGACCTTATGGAGCTATTTCAATCTCCTTATAGGGCCGGTCATAGTACTGAGACCGCACTGACCCGTGTTCACAACGATGTTCTTCGAGCCATTGATGATGGTCAGTGTGTCATATTCGTACTCTTAGATCCCTCTGCTGCATTCGATACTGTTGATCATTCCATTTTATTGAATAGGCTTAATCATTGCTTTGGAATCCGAGGCAAGGCTCTCACTTAGTTTTAATCCTATCTTCTAAACAGGAGCCAATTTGTTTATGTTAAGAACGAACGTTCCTCGAGCCGTTGTCTGAAATTTGGCGTCCCACAGGGTAAGTTCTGTTTTAGGGCCTATGTTATATTCCATGTACACTGCCCCGCTTGCTAATGTAATCAAACAGCACAACATGTCTTATCACTTCTATGCGGATGACACGCAAATTTATTTAAGCTTTTGTCAATCAGCTGTTGGGGAACCTGAGCATTCTACATTTCGAGTTGTACTGTGTATTAAAAATATTGAACAATGGATGATGATAAACAAGTTGAAATTGAATGGTGATAAAACTGGACTGTTAGTTATTAATGCTCGCCATCGGCCAACGCCCGCTCTTAATTCTATATATGCCGGATCTGATCGTATCACTGCATCGAATTCTGCCAGAAATATTGGCGTCTTGTTTGACAATTTGGTGTCTATGGATAAACAGATTGCTTCTATATGCAAATCTGCATTTTGCCATCTAAATAACATAACAAAAATTAGGAAATTTATATCCTTTCAGCACTGCGAGACCCTCATTCACGCATTTATCACTTTACCCGGGCTTTCCAAGTATCAGACTCAGAGACTACAATATGTTCAGAATAGTGCTGCACGTCTCCTCACAGGGGCTAACAAGTACGTTAACATAACGCCCGTATTGAAACAGTTACACTGGTTGCCTGTGAGCGAGAGAATTGATTATAAAATCTTACTTTTAACTTTTAAATCACTGCATGGTATGGCATCTGAATATCTCTGTGAACTGTTATCTCTTTACAATCATGGAAGACCATTACGCTCCTCGGGTAAATCTCTCCTTGTAATACCGTTATATAAACTTAAATCTTATGGGCAAAAGGCCTTTTCCTGTGCTGTCCCTGAACTGTGGAACAGTCCTCCAGATGATACAAGATCTTGCAATTCATTGACTGTTTTTAAATATAAGTTGAAGACATTTATCTTTAAGCGCTATTTTAATTGACAGTTTTAGTTTTATTATTATTATTATTATTATTAATATCAAACGGTGATTGATATCGATGGTATCGATTGATTTCCGATATCGACTTCTATCGATTGATTACGCCTGGTATTCCTGCGGTATCACAGAAAACTTGCCGGAAACTGGGCAACTTAATAATGTTGCGAAAAGTGGCATTATTTCAATTAGACTTGAATATCCAACTCAAAAACCCAACTCGAAATCCAACTCGAAATCCTAACTCGGTAAATAGGCAACCTCGGTGTAAACCCTGCCTGAATTGGTGCTTGTGTGTCTACGTGTAGGTTGCCTATTTAGCAAGTTAGGATTTCGAGTTGGATTTTTGAGTTGGACTTCGAGTTGGATTTTCAAGTTGAGTGCAGACCAGGGGTGAAATGCAGACTAAGGTTATATATCGTAACTGTTGAAAAAGCCCCAGCGGTGGTTACAGTTAAGCCTAAATATTGTTTTATGCCTAATTAGGCCTAAGGTTAGCACTTCTAAAGGGTTTGAGCTTTTTAACAGTCATTATAACCTTAGTCTGCATTTTACCCCTGAGGTGCAGTCGGCATTTTACACTGACCAACTCGAAAATCCAACTCGAAGTCCAACTCGAAAATCCAAATCGCAAATCTAACCCAAAAGACACAAACTAACTTCCAAGTTAGGATTTCGAGTTAGTTTGTCCGTAAACCCTCTCGTAGATTTCCAGTGCACTGCAGTCAACAAAAGAATTCCTGTAGGGGTTGGGTTAGTGTTTTGCCTTTTTATTCGGCGACATCACTATGTAAGGCATATATGAATTAGGAGGCAAGACACGGAGTCTTAAATGAAGTCATTACATGTTCGTCATTTCAAAGATGGCAAGATTAGGAAAAGAAAAAAATACGATAACCGGGCGTAAATCGAAGGTAAGATCTAGAATATGATTTTTCTTGTCATATCTATTCTGTTGGTACAAATTTAGAAATCCTCGTTAAGAATTAGACACA
>NC_090885.1:30229971-30234971 GCF_036669925.1 Montipora capricornis
ACTTCAGTTTGTAGATGGTGACTTGTACGAAAACTTGGCATTGGAATTGTGGCAGTTCTTTGTGTACGAATAACTACAGAACTAAAGGAATAACGTATTACAGTTTGCCCAGTGATCCTGAGCTTCAAAGAGGACATAGGAAGGTTCTTATAAACGAAAATATGAACTGGAGAAAACATGTTATATGCAGCGGTCACTGGAACTCGGGAAAACGAGAAAACAAGAATCATTTGCCAGACACAATTTTCACGAAATTATATGCTCCTAACCTGGAAAAAGTACTCCATAAAACCATCCAGGGAATTAAAAAGGAAAATGGACTGTACAAAAATGGTTCTTACATTAATTTTTGTACTTACCTATATGATTCATATTCCAGTCATTTCGTAAATATTACGATAACAGGCACGGTTCCAGATGACCTTCGCAATTGCTTAAAGGTGTTGAAGAAATGCCAGAACAAGTTTGATTGACACGTTAACGAGATGTTACTCATTAAACAATTACAACCGTGTTTAAATGTACAATAAGACTCAATTCGCGCTAAGATCTTTGTCTAACTTATGCAAATTATGACTTTGAACTCTTACTTACCCTTGAAATCACATATTTATTTGAGTTTCCCTTGACAATGGCGCCGAAACGTGGAACTCTTTTATCGTTAGTTTTTGCCTGTATATGTTTATCTAAATCAGTGTTGATCAGGATTCATATTTGATTATTAAATGTACGATATGCCGGTAATTTACTTATTTGCTAAATTTCAGAGTATTGTATTACTGTTAACAGTTTAGACTAAACTGACTTACGAGGCAGTTTCTGAAAGTCCTCTAAAGCTTTTTTTTAACATTAGTTTCCTCTTTTAAAGTTTCTGTGTTGCTTTGCATGGTTTACGTTTATATTACTTTCATGAACGTTGTTTAGAAATTATATAAACCATGATGAATCAAACCCTTTGTTTCCCTGCAAACCCAGGGGTGATGGTAGCCTTGCTTGCTGTTATTACCAGTCCTCAGGTTAAGCCATGGCAATCCGGCAGAAGTGCTTTGTTGAACATCAATGTACCTTCCAATTGTAGATTATTGTAGTTAGTCCGACTCATCTCAACATTCTGAAGTAGGCTACCCCAGTGTGCAATTCTCTTGGTTGAAGTTGTTGCTGAATGATTGGCTATCATTAAGGAGTGCCAGATATCCTCAACCTCAGAAGGTGTTTTGGAGTTTTGTTCTAGCTGGAGGATTTAGTTTTGTGAAGTCATGTTCGTTTTTTTCTCTGTTCAGATAAGCATTTTTGTAGGACAAATGGTAATAAAATCCTGAGTGACTTTTTTTTAAAATTTCTCTAGGTTTTAAGAAAATTCAGATTTGATAAATTGATTCTGCATTTAGACAGGCCATCTACTACTTGACAGCTCATGGATGAAATATCTCGTTTCAGTCAGTCCCTGGTTTCATCACTTACAATGTCTTGCTGATTTTGCATTTCTAAAATATTTGCTGATATGAGCAGCAGCCTTCAAGTTAGCTTTTGCCTCTTTCCTTTTCTTTAAATTTGGTCGATGCCACTTTTGAGCGGCCTTTGTGTACAAGTTAAAGACAAAAGCAGCCTTTTTTATGTGTTATGAAGTGTTCCAACCGTAAAAGTACAGCATGACAACAGAGACCACACTTTCCGACAGCACATTCGCAAAAACCTTTCTTAGGAACATTGTCGATAAACAAGACAGTAGCAGTTCGTATGACTTCAGAAAAAAAATTCTTTAATATGCTTGAGTTGATAAATAACTGACTATGTTGAGACATGTCAGCGATCGATGAGCGGAACTTGACTTTGGAGACCGTGAAAAATCAACGTTTTATTGGGGGGAGGGGAAAAAGTGTGAATTGTCCCAACAGTTTTGACCAGGATTGTGGCTTTCAAAATATTTACTCGTGCTCATTTACTCCAAATTGCACGAGAAAATTCTATGGTTATTTATTTATAATATGCATGAAAAACAATTTCGAAAGAACTTTTCCAAATGATCTTGATACCAAAAGTGTTACTATTAATTTAACAACAGACTACGGGTAGCCTACACTTTGTTAGAAGGATGTTTTAGCCGATTTCCTTCAAATTTCACAGTATTTCAGTGTTTTTTGTTGTTACAATATCTTGGTCACTTCGTGATATCGGTGCTTTGGTTTATGCTCAGTCCGCTGTCGTCGTTACCTATGTTTCATATCCTGCCCAATTACGAACTCCAGAGTTCACAATCCGTGACCCAACCATAGGGACGAAAACACAAAAACTCGTTTCCGGTCACGCAAACAATTCTTTAATAAATACATCCCCCGTCCACCAAACAAGGTCTGCCATGTACGCGTTTGTGGTGTAGTAGAATGAAGAGATAACGAGTTTGAATCCTACTTGGGGTACCTTCTCTGAAAAGTCCTTGTATTATTGGCGAGGAACAGTTGTTGTTCTTCTTCTTCTGTCGCTTCGTTCATTGTGTTTCATTGGCCCTGAAACGCCCCTGTGGAGAGGGGTTAATTAAGTATGTATATATATCGTACTGTAATGTATAAATCTTACTTCTAATTTAAATGGTCAAATGTCCTCTTTAATTTTAGTCCATCGTTCTGTCTTAAAACGGACTGAGTTTCTCGTTCGTTAGTGCGTAAAATATAATTTGAAATTGTGGCAACAAGGTTAATAATTTTATGGGTTGTTTTGAGCACTTTTCACGGTAGTTACTGTTGGTCTAAATTGTCACCTTACTTGCTGTTGGGCCAAAAAATAGGAGATGAACAGAACAGCGATATCGCCGGAAAGGATACGCATCGATGTCGATCTTCTGGATGCAGCCCTCGCTCACCGACAGTTCTTGAAGGTAGTGGATGAACACCCATGTCTGTATGCTGGTCCGCATGTTCAAAACGCAATAAGAAGGTAATAAACTATAAGTTAACTCGTCTAAATCCATGCTAATTGATCAACTCATCAGCGTTTAATCAATTTCCTGCTCAGTTCTTTTTTGTACCTCTTTTAAACGAAAGATGGAAGTGATCCTGGAACTTAACTGGATAATTATATTTGTTTCTTAAATGCACAATGCACATTTTCCTCTTCTTTTGTTCTTACATTGTAAGCTATGTTTCAATTGAACCCGTGCCTGTGACAGAAAGCAGCAATAAGGCAGAGCGCTTCCGTTGGGTATTTAAGCATAATTGAGTTTAAGACTTTTCCGAACTGATAGTTTAAGATAGTTTCTCCTTTCAATGAACGAAATGATATATGAAAATGAATCATATATTAAACTGCGAATATGATCCTCGCAGTTATGTTTTTAGCAATTGCATAGAGAAGCCTGAAAAATTCAGGACTTCAACGGGGTTTGAACCCCTGACGCTCTAACCAACTGACCTATGAAGCAAATGACGTTAGAAGCTGTTCATTTGTGGATTCAAGTGTTCCCGTGATTAATGAATCAATAAACGAAATGATATATGAAATGAATCATACATTGAAGTGCGGATATGAAATCAAGTGAAGCTATGATCCTCGCAGTTTTGAACGCAACTCTTTCCAATTGCGTAGAGAAGCCGGGTTTGCACCCGTGACCTCGCGATACCGGTGGGACGCTCTAACCAACAGAGCTATGAAGCCATTGACGTCAGTGGCTTCATAGCTCAGTTGGTTAGAGCCTCCCTGACGTCAATGGCTTCATAGGTATCGCGAGGGGTTCAAACCACGTTGAGTTCCTGAATTTTTCAGGCGTCTCTACGCAATTGCTAAAAAATTGCCTTTATAACTGCGAATATCATAGCTTCATTTGAGGTTTTTTTCTTCTACTTACTTGGGATGGACGGGTTTATTGACGATGTCTGAAATTTTTAGATATGAATTACTGTGGCTACCACTGGTTGCTCAAACTTCTGCTGTCGACCTTGCTGCACCCATTGACATTGCTTGGGTTTGGCATGTGCATATGCTATCACCACTCGGCTATGAACGCGATTGCAATGAAATTGTCTCCTCCCTGGTAGATCACAAAATCCTAATGGGACAGCAACGTGAAAAAGGGTTTGAGAAGGCCAGGAACTTGTGGACCAAGATGTACCCAAACGAGCCTTTTGAAGTTGACCTTAAAGCCCCTGCTATCGACGTGCCATATTTCAAGTCAAGAATTCAGTATGACATCGCTCAAGCTTCCCGTCGACAAAGGGTCTTTTATTATCAGGTCTCTTTACCCCATTATGGTGATAAAAAGTTTTTACGAAACGCAATAGAAAGGTACAAGCAACACCTTTTGCTCAAGCAGAAGCACCAAGAGGCTTTTCTTGTTCCATGCTACGATTTTGATCTCATCTGGCATGCTCATCAGGTTCACCCAGTTAACTACAGGAACGATACCATCAGGCTGTTGGGAAGAGTGTTAAAGCACGATGACTCTGTTAACGATCGACGGCCTGGCTCAAGACTCACAGTATCAGATCAACAAACAAGACAGATATGGAGTTCAACTGGAGTGACATTTGAGTTGAATGGGGCCATGTTTCGCGGAGAACCTCCCGAGCATCTGCATCTCGAAAGAGCAGATTATTCCTCTCTAGCGTCTCGTGAATATACCGTGGACTTGGTTTCCTTCGAGGTTGAGGGTCTTCCGAAGCCTAAATCATACATGGTCCAAATGGATGTTGCCAACGGCGAACGAGTTATGAAGAAGAAAGTTGAAGGGCCAGCTGAAAATGTGCGTGTCCAGTCAGCCGCTTTGTCTACGTTTTCCTTCTGTACATGGAAAAGCAGGGAACTTAAGGTAATAAACTAAGTATCGCCAGAAAATTCTTGCGACCCAGCCTTAACAAATTTACACGTCAGTCACCTCGCGATGATCAGAGTCATTTCTAAAATCATTGCCAACATTGCTTTCGTGTTAGATGCAGCTTATAGCTTTGAAAAAAGGAAAATCGCACTAACTTGTATTTAAGTTACCATACCCTTGTAAAAAGAATTGAAGT
>NC_090885.1:30239971-30242471 GCF_036669925.1 Montipora capricornis
ACACCCAGAAAGTCTATGATTCGGTCTTCGTGGTTGTTGGGGAAAACATGAATTTTGTATACACCGTAATTTGATCCTCAATGCCATCAGAAAGGTAAAGAGATGCTTATAATTACGAGTATGCACAATTTCAACATTGTCATGCGACCTCTCAATCTGGCAAAACAACTGGTTAAAGGATATCAAATCACAACCTACTTGGTGTAGTTATTAGCGACGATATAAATTAGAACTACCTTAGAGACTAGGTACGTTGTATCAAAGGCTATCAAGAGACCAAACACTTTTAAGACTCCTTGAAAGAGCTGGACAGGTGTGCATGCATGCAGTCTCAGGCCAATGTCGATATGTAGAGATCCTCAGTTAGATGTACCGTAGAGTATGAATCCCCAGGTTAGCAAGACATTCCAGATTATTTGTCTTTCAATTTAGAATCTATCCAAGAGGGCCCTTTACCCGCTGATTGTGATCATTATACTGAAGATCCGTCTTTGAATCGTAGGAAACCCTTGCAAAAAGGAGAGTTTCAGTGACAAAAGCCTAAGGTTCAGTATAGCCTATCCATAACATAGAACTTAAAAACTAATAAGATGGGATGTAGGACTGTAACTATTGTTGTAATATTGTTAATTTAGTTCGATACTGCAAGAGGGTGGAATAAAAAGTCATTGTCATTGTTAATAAAGGACTACTGTCATTTTGCGCAATAAAACGTTGTTTCTTTTCTCATAAGTTGGCTCAAACCAGTTTCGTAAAAGAATTGACTCTACAACATTCTTTTACGTAATGCCTTAACTTTGCCGGGCAAAGTCATAGCATTGTAAGAAACACCATTTGTAGCTTAACGAGATACACTGATCAAATATGACGTATTGGTCACCATGGCAACAGAAAAGCTGTCCAAAAAAAACACCCTAAATTTCTTCGTTAAACCCTTATGTCTAAAAACGAACCCCGTAACCACATTTTTTATGGATGCAAAGTCACGGTGATTGGTAGTCTTCGATAAAACACACGTGAAGAATAAAAAAAAATCTCTGGAGTGGACTCAAACTTTTAACAATATGTTATCTGAGTCCACGCCTGACATTGGGCCTTACTAGGGACTATCAACTCAATTCAGACTATAATGTGGGATGTTTCTAGACTTGAAAAAAGCTGGCGACACTGTAGACTCTTCCATTCAGTTCTTAGAAGTAATTGCAGCAGTATGAAACAAGGGCATTACTCTTATTTATTATATGGCTACAATAGTACGCGCGCTCTGATTAGCTGCTGAGCGGGCAAGATTTTCTTGTAATGACCGGACATTATGAAACTTTTTCTCGGCACGACGGCTCTTTTGAGTTGAGACTAAAAGCTATACGAGCCCGTGGGCGAAAACAACAAAAGATATGGACAAAGTACAACTGTCTTTTCAATAACTGAAAGAAAAACATTGTAGCTTACAGGTACTTCTTTAATATTTAAGACGAAGAGAGCCACAGCGAGAGCGAGGTTTATTATCCAGAGGAAGAAGAACAGGCCAAACCTGAGCAAAAAAAAGCCCATATAATAAATAACTTATTAACCTCCTCCGTTCGGTCATTACAGGGAAATCTCAGACCTCGGTCCGAGATTTCCCTGTAATGACCTCACTCTCGGTTAATAGGTGGTATTTATGTGACCGTTTTCAAATACAGTGGGTCATAATCGAGCCGAGGAGGCGGCTGGAATTCGGGCTACTGACTGACCGACTGATTGCTGTTTTAGCTGCGCCAGTCCCACCAATGGCTTACTCGCACTGAGCACCTTAAGAGGCAACGTACGTTTCGTTCTCAATAGACCATATTCGTATTCTCATCAGTATTGGACTGGAACTAGCTTGTAATGGAGGCTATTGCGGGGAAATCTTTTAATACTGATATTCCCCCGCATTAACCTGCTATTAAGCGTACTTTTCTTGAGACAGGGCGCTAAAAAGTACCTTTTCGCACTATGTCTAAGGAAATGTACGCCTGATCGCAGGTTACCCCCGCATTAGCCTTCACTGCAAGCTGTAGTTTATATATAGTTTGTATAGTAACTAGTCTCAAGTACAAGATAGCTTAGCAAGTCCGAGACTTCAACTGGAGGCAAGCATTCCAGACTAAACTGGTCCATCGGTATACTTCCGGGGCCAAATCCGATGACCGAGATCTTCTGCAGATATCTCTCCTTTAGTCGATCCTTTAAGGCTTTGGCATACTCAGAAAGCACTGGGATGCATTTAGATGCATCATCGGTACTGTTTTCATTTTTGTTTTTTTGGAAATATCCACCTAAAAATCGAAAGAATTGGTTGAGAAAGCAAGAGGTTTGCTAAAGAAATGGCATATTATTTACATAAATTTGACACCTCGAGAGACACCAACATGGCGGACACTGATTTGCGCATAACTTATGACGTCACGTGAAACCCAAGAATACGAATACAGTACAGTGTATGGTCTATTAAGGCAACTCGTCTGTCATGTCCAAT
>NC_090885.1:30244971-30265624 GCF_036669925.1 Montipora capricornis
GAAGAGTATCAAGAACCGTGACTAGATTGTACATTGAATTTCTCAGCTCTGCACAGAGCCTGTTTGCTAGGAACGTCGAGAATCTTGAGGAAGGCACTGGATAGCTGAGGTTAAGGGATATGACTTACTACCCAGTGTAATATATACATCTTATTCGATGGTTTAACGTATAATACGCGTGGATATTTTGCGAGTTGCGTAGTATTTTTCCGAGCCCCGCCGGGGCAAGGAAAAATACAAGCAATGAGCAAAATGTCCGCGAGTATTATATGTTAAACCATCGAATAAGAGATTTATTATTCCACTACAAAAAAGGTGTTATTTTGCTTCAATTTTATTCGGTAAGAGTGTTTTGAAAAAAATGCATCATCTGTCCTTTAGGGCGCGTACGAACGATGTAAACAGCACAAAAAGTTAGCCAAAGATCTTTATTTGATAGGATTAACAAAATGACGAGTGACAAGCGATGACAAGCTCAATTCTCAGGCGTTTCATCGTGTTGAAAACAACTTCTTTCATTTAAAAACTCCCGTTCCGTCCGTATTTGCTCTGTTCTAAACCGGTCAAACCGGGACAGTACAGTGTATTACCGTGTCATATTTTGCGCGTTCTCTTGACCAAATATGGTAAAATAGCGTAATAGTGGAATAATAAATTGGTATAACATCTTAGACCGTGAAATATATTTATAATAATCATCATTATACAGTGGTAAACAAAAAGGAGAAAGGAAAGTGGTCGATATTATTGATATTGCGATCCTGCTTGACACCAGAGTGAAGGAGAAAGAACGTGAAAAGATCGAGAAATACGAACCACTGAAAGAGGAGGTTAGAAAGCTGTGGGGGATGAAGAAAGTGGCGGTGATTCCAGTGGTGATTGGAGCCTTGACATTGATATGAGAAAACACGTAAAGAAAACCGGGATATACGTAGAGGCCAGAATTGATAAAATGCAGAACGGTTCTCAGCAAGAATCTTCAAGGGAAAGTTATATCCACGTAGGATACAGGAGGGGTTGAGGTTTGGGACCTTTGTTGACCTGTTCACTCAAATAATAGAGCAAGGCTGACTAAACAGCTGAAGGTAATATATTTTTCCAATACTTCGTCAGGCATAGCCTGACTTCTTCAAGGAGTAAGTTGCTTAGATCCACCAGGATCCGGCACCTTTACTTTGTCCAGTTAGGCCTGGCTTGCATGAAGCCAGGTAGCCCTTGCATGCAAAACTGCTCCCTGACCAAATTTTGTACGCCAGAGCATTAACACCTCAGGGTTTGATAAGTTGTATAAATCAACTGTTATGTAGTAATAATAATAATAATAATAATAATAATGAATAATAATAATAATAATAAGAAGAAGAAGAAGAAGAAGAAGAAGAACACCAGTCCACTGTGCAGAATATGCAACAAGCACAAAGAAATAGTATACCATATCATATCTGGCTGTCCCGAACTTGCAAAAACTTACTATCCAGAGAGGCACAATAAGGCAACTGCATAAATCCATACGAAGGCGTGTCAACATTACAGTATTGAAGTCCCAGAGAGGTGGTATGAACACAAGCCCGAGACGGTTACCGAAACTTGACGAAGAAGTCACAATTCTCTGCGATATGCAGGTACATACGGATAGGAAACTGTCAACGAATAAGCCTGATATAGTGTACAAAGACCAAGCCAACCGGTGTTGCAAACTTACAGATGTATCGGTACCATCCGACCGAAACACCAAGACGAAAGTCATTGGTGCGCTGGGACTTACTGTAGAAAGGGAATCGACCAGAATTTGGGAAAGATCCCTGGAGCCAGTAACATCAATGTGCTGCAAAAAATCATCCTCCTAGGAACGGCGCACATACTGACAAAGTTTGTGTCCCTCAAATGAAAAACCTCCCTGGTACCTCAAGACCAAGGAATGGCCCCGGTAGTGTAGGGAAGCAATTAATAGCACTGAAAACGTTTATAATAAAAATAACGATAACGATAATGATAATGATAACGATAATAATAACAATGATAATGATTATGACGATGATGATGATGAAGAGAAACTGATTGAACGGTGAAGGAATATATGATCTGTAGCCTGCTTAAATATTTCGAAAGGAACTGCCTTTCTTCGCCAGGGTTTAAAAATCCATTCCTTGCTTACAAGTCGCTATAAAAAACAATTTAATGTATTATAAATTACAGAGGATTTTAAATGCAAATTCGTGAACTCCTTTCCTCAACAAAAGAAGAAAATTATACGCTTACTTATAACTCTGCGCGCGCAAGGGTTTTTTTTTTTTTAATTCGAACTGGGAAAAATTATAAGAGAGGTACCGACTAAATTCTGGTCGATTGCCGAGAGATTTTGAAGTACATTGTTTTGATTGGGGATAATATCTGGGATTGAAAAGGTCTAGATATAACATTTCAACTCAAATCAAGTATTCCAATGATTAGTTGACCAAAACGTGCGCAAAAGTCGAAATCTTGCTACCACTGTCATTACCATGATTTTCCTCCCATCTCAAATGTAAGTCTCTGAACGGGTAGATTAGTTCGTTTTCAACCTGTCTTCAATTGTCTATTCCGGTAACACTATAGTGTACAAAAACAACTACAGTCTGAAATTCAAAGCAGAACGCGAAAATCACATAACAAACAGCCAATTTGACTTTGCGCTCATTTCATTGGCTTTTGAAGGCATTTAGAAGCTGAGCAGTCCCCCGGGAGTCACGCGAACACTGCACAGGAAATGATGTCGATTCGCATTTGATGGCCGATCAAACATTCGATCGCTCCTGCGCGCTGGGCCATGGAAAGCGATAATCTCGAAACACCTCGAGGTCTCTGCGTATTCCCCGTATTTCTGTTTTCTAGACAAATGCATATCTCACAAACATGAATTCACGACCAAGCACGTGGCCTTCAAAGCACTAAAGGACCTTGCCCTGTCTCAAAAGGGGGAAGAATTCATGCGATCAACTGTTGGTGAGTAATGTTACGAATTCTATTTACTTTGCAATATGTACACTAATGGTCACTGATTGTGTGATGACACCCCCGAATGAAATGAAGACTGTTTATTTCGCTATGTCGTTGTTAAATTCCCTTTGTTTCTTTACCCATGTACTGATTTTACCAAATTCAACTCGTTGTTGTTCTGAGTAAGTTCGACTGTACCTCGTCTAATTATAAATCGCGTACCTTTTACTTGGTTGAAATATTCCCGCCTCTGACGAGTCGGCGACCCATCTACCTGGAAGAGGGGCAGTTTTTGCGTCAAAACAATCCTTGCGGTACCCTTGGTAGTGTAAAATGCCCTTCAACACACCAAGTACTCTGCTCGTTAGCAGTGATGACCAGAAAGCGGTACAAAACTGGAAAATCTAGAATCATTTGAATATTTTCTCAACCAAGATCCTTCGACAGCGCTGTGTTTGTATTTTAGATTAGTGTGGCAAGCAATCATTAATTAGTCAACGTATCATACACTATTGAATGGACCAGCTTTGCTGGTTTTTTTTTATTAGCATGTAGGTATAGGAAAATTAGTCATGCTTTTGGTTTCTCAAAGAGCAAGTGCTACCAGCAATATGATGAAATTGTTTTATCTGTAAATGTAGAAACGAAATCTAAGAAGGAGAAAATTGTTATCCTTTGAGAAGAATGACAGGTTTCACGTGGCTAAGCTAACTTGTACAAAGTTTAATAAGACCTGTTTCTCAAGTTAACCCTGGATGAAGTTATAGAAAGACGTCCATTTCAGGGCCAAGACCAATACTCCAGAGTCGTAATTTGTGAGTTAATGAATCCGCCCATTGTTTGAGCTTTTGATCATTTCAATCTCTATATCTGTACACCGGAAACTAGCCTTCACTTTTGCCCGTCACAACGGGCGTTCAGGATTATTCCATCGAACCTCTTAGGAATTTCACTTTTAAATCTTCGCGTGGATTACTTCTTCTTTGCGAACGTATAGCCTTAAAATAAAACCTAATTTGACGACTTTTTTTTCGTCATAAACCACTGAAAACTGAAATATTGTGTTTTGTCTATTGCATGTCTTAATGAAAGCAGACAACCTCTGGTTTATGACTAGATTTCATCTACTTCCTGAGAACTTCCTGAAAGGAAATGCCAAGAGCGCCAAGAAACAATACAAATAACCTGCTAAGCACGTGATACTTGACGTCAGTTCGGTGCATCAACATGGTAACCAGAACTTATTTTTGACAAAACCGGAAGTGAATCTTGACCCATGACTTACAACCCTTTGAAAGGCGTTTAAGCAGGTTCCCTTTTCGTAGAATAGCGTTTTAGAAAAACACATAAATTAATGAGGTGAACAAAAATTTTTCGATTCTATTGTATTCGACTAAACCATGTGCTAACCACCAGCATTCCTCCTACTTTGAGCAAAACAGGCTTATTGTTTGAATCATCCCTTGTTTGAATCATCCCTTGTTTTTTTCAGCCATGGAGACCATAAGAAAAAAACAATCGTAAAGTGAGTCAGGTTAAAAGAAAAGTGAACCCCTATTTAGCTTCGCATATACGTTTGTCAACTGCATATTTTGGAACAAAACTTTCTTACCCATCCCTTGTCAATGCCCTGCCCAACAAAAACGTTACCCGTATTCCATTCAGGGGCCCGTTTCTCGAAAGTCCCGAAAACTTGTTTTGGAAAGCCGATCTTATAACATGTTTTCAAGGAAACAAAAAGAAAAATGACTGTGAAGTTTGACGACTTAAATCCTCTCCGTTCTTGAGATACAAAGGGAATTGTGACACCCGAAAATGGCCCGTAAAGTTTCGGGACTTTCGAGAAACGGGCCCCACATCCAAGAGTTTCCAAGCACATAACGGTATGTTACGGGAGCGAGGCTCCTGAGGTCAGTAGCCTGTCCAGGAGCGCATGACTAGGAGCGAACAACACGGCGTTTTCACAGATCGATTTATTTTTAGATTGAATTCCCACGAATGAGATTCCCGTAGAAGCCCGATGACCAATCACAAGAAAGCAACTTGACGTCATAGAGTCCCCGCCGGAACAAAATAGGAACTGCTTGTCCCAACGTCGTCTCTCTCCTCATCGACAAAGAGGCCCTGGGAACGAGGTTGGAACTGGCTTTGTTTCTTGAGGGAAAACGTAGTCTAAAAATAGATCGATTTGTGAAAATGCCGTGACATAACCTTATAGTCTGGGAGTTGTTTGCCCCTGGTCATAGGCTGTTGGTCTGGCCTAACAGAGCTCCAGCGTTCACCCATTATAAGTAGTCTTTTCCCAACAGTAACGTGCAAGAGAGCAGAAGGCTTTGAGCCTGATATTATTTTCTCCCATACCTTCCTTTTAAAACATGTTAAAACAGAGACTTTTTTGTCTTGCTCTTAAGTCAGTCCATACCGGCGTATTCAATTCTCAAAGACGTCAAGCCGTCGACCGGCAAAACTCCTTTGTAAATCAAAGAAGCCAGCGGTCAAAACAATGTGAGGAGTAGGGGACTTTTGGATAAAATTAAACTTTTGTTGCAACTTGCGTTTCTCAACATACTTAATGTAGACAATACGTATAAATCGGGTGTGCTGTGCGTCACTCAACTCTAGCCTTTTCTTTTCGGTCAGTCCATTTTGGCTATTCTTTAAGGAGGGGTTCTTTTCTTTTTTCGTTTGTTAATTTGTTTGATTTTCTCAGTGATCGTCTTTGTCAAAGTCATGTGCACGTGTTCTGGTATGATACAAAAAGTGTCCTGTCAGCTCACACCTACTTTTTTTTTTATGTGGGTGCTGTATGAAACTTGAAATATGTAAACCAAGAGTGCACCAGCTACATTTTGGTTTGTTTCAAGATTGCAAGGTCGATGTTGTACTTTTATGAAACATTCTCATATTTTTATCGCTTTCGAACAAGTGTTCGGAAGGTCGTAGGTTCGACTCCTGCAAAGGATTTTCGGCTCCGAGTATTCCCGAGTAACCATCGATTCTTCAATTCATTCACCGCCCGGCGGGGTTAACATTATCATCTCTTTCAATACAATTACTAAAACCGCTAAATTATCCCATTGTGGTTTCTGCTGCACCTAATTTACATTGAAAAGGGAATAAAAATGTTATACACAATCGGCCTCAGTACAGGCATTGGTGGAAACACCAACGGGACACAAATATTTCTGACCCATTTCGCACCGGTTTGATTCCTTTCCAGGTGATCGTCTCTAAGTTGTCTAATTGTACGCCGAAAAGTCGGAGTAATTTACACATGCGACTTCCAGCATACGCTCAGGTACGTGTAAATCATTCAATTAATTATCAATATCAGCGGTTAGTATTTCCTTCATTCGCAAACACTTTTAAGCCTACTAGATATGTGTTTTACTTTTTCAAAACTCTTAACAGAATACCATAAATTAGTACCGACTTTTCCGAGTCAAATTTTTAGAAATAAAACGCGGGCAAAAATTCATATCCAAGCACGTGGACAGCGGATTTTACAATGAGACAAGTTAAATTTTCAGACGAACTTACGGACGAAACTCTTACTCTCCGTATAAACTTTATTGTTGTAAGAGAACACAATTCTGGTTCGCTCTGCAAACTGAATACGTTAGCGCTAAAATGGGGATATGCAAATATCAAACTATACTATTATCCCATCTCTAAAATTCAGTCCTCTTGAGAGCCCGGCTTGACAAGCACTGATCAACGGAACAAGAAACTACCTTGCAGTTAGGTTTTAGGAAAAACTCCTTTCAGTCGAAATGTTACACCATTTTCTGTGTACGTTGGCGGCAAGCTGTTAAATTAATCTGTAAACGTGGCAAATGCAAAACTCTATTTCCGGGTTTTTGTCCAACATTCTTTTTCTGATTAATACCTATTTTATGAATGCAAAAAGTAGTAGATTCTCTGTGCCAAGTTTGAGCTACTTTTGTCACGACTCACACTGTATATTTACAATACCCAACAAACTACATTGTTGATGTGAGATTATATGGAGGCCGAGAGTAAACAAAGGGGCAAAATTATTTAGTCGTAATTAGCACTAGCTGTTTCTTAAAGTACTATACAGACCTTAGATTACAGAACAAATTTACGAATGTTTAATTAGGAATACTGACTTGTTTCCATATGTAAGAACGTTGCTAAAGTTTTCGATTTACTAAAGGAGAATATTGCAGAGAAGTTGTGGAGAAGTCGATTGCAATTTCCTCATCGAAATGATAAAGTAAATGCTGGAGGTGGCTAAGACCCTTTTTCTGTAAAGTATCTCGCCAGGAAACGAGAGATTTTTTAGATAAACAAACGATCTGTGGTTCATCAGGAACCAAAAAGTGTTGGTCAATCAGGGTATTGGTCAGATTTTAATTTTTTTTTTCTTTTTTACTATCGTCGTAGTCAATTCTAAACGTTCATGCTGCACAGCAACGGTTTTTTATTCCAGTATCACTATCATATCTATCTCCTGGGTAAGATATTGCATGTAGGAAACGCACAGTAGTAATTGGTCATACATGGAAAAGAACCACGTATCACGGTCGGGCAATATATCATATTGAAGAATGATTTTTTAATCTCAACTTTGCTTGTTAAACCTGCCTCATCTAACAACTGAGTTCCTTATGCCGAAAAAGGGAAGCGCAAAATTTGACATCAAAATTACTGCTTTCTCTGTGCTGTTTCTTGCTGTTCGCTTGAGCATTGGATCATCCTCGGTCCACAAAAGGGGCTTTATTCCAATCCGTTATGGTGCACTGACAGTTTGACTGCGTAAACATGGGTTTGATATCAACCTGAATGCCATGACCGAAAAGTTAACAGGCTGGAACTGAAGCATTCAAGTAATCATGTAAGTGCTGAGCAATTGGCCTTGAATTATACTCGTGGAAAGTGAGATAAGGATCTTCGGGGCAAATGAAATATTCAGTGAAACAGGAATAGATAATTACTTTAAGTACCGACTTATTTCTGGCCTTGCACCAACTTGAAAAAAAAAACTTTTAACTCATTAGCAATGAGTGAAGATTGAACGATTATATTCTCAGAGACAATATCAATCAAGCGTTGATTCTCCGCTCTTTCGATGTCTCTGAAAGGTTATTTCATTAAGGTCTTTGTTCATTGGTTGTTGGCTTAACAATTAAGAATGGTAGGTTCTAAACAAAAGAATTGCCTTGTATATTAACGCTGAAGTTCGAAATGTTTGGTATCGTGACAAGGGGAGGAGAAGTTTGATTTTATGTGATTATTAGAAGATTAATTCGATCTTGTTCATCGCTGATGTCTTTGAAATGCTTGGTTAGCTCGCCAAAGGTAAGAGAGATTTTGATGTCAAAAGCCTTTTAATATCACCTGGTAAATGTAAATTATAAGCGAGTTACACTTTATTCCTGAGTGACTGAGTGTTTAAATTGAGATAAATCGTCCGCACAACTCCTAATAGTTTTGAAATCAACTGATTCAGAGTTGTCCTTAAACATTTTGAGTGTTTTGAAACTATCTGTGATTACAAAAGGATATGCTTTGACCCCAGAAATCACAGTGAGCCTGGCGATTGAGGACTTTTTTGAGCTGCGCGGCATATTCGCTTCGATTGCGAGGCAGTTAAAAGACATCCAAAAGGACTTTCTAGTTCTAATACTTAAGATTTGACAGCATGACCAGTTTTCAACACAGTTCTCAGATCTTTAACAAAATGGGCTCCTTTTTGGTTGAGTTTATTTCAAAGGGCAAGTTGATTTACTATTCGAACTAGCACTGACGCATCAGTCAATTTAAACAAAAGATCATTTCCTGTTCGCATACTAATAAGTAACCCATGTATATATTCTGAGTTAATATAAAACACTTTGAAATCTGTGACTATTTTGAAGTGAACACAAGCTTTTAGTGTCAACAACTCCGAAATCTTGTTCGGTCTTGTCCCCGGGTAAATTGTCCTCCGCCTACGTTGACAAGTGCGCAATTAAAATAACCGCAGTATTCTTCAACTAAACCTGTCGAAACACTGGCTGTTACAAAGCCGAGCTGAGTTTAGTACATTCTTTAAAAATCTAGTCTCGCCAAATAAGTCAAGCAATGTCAAGAGGAAAAGTATAAATTCTAACTATTTTTCTGTAAGACTTACTAAGGGCTACTAAAAATATGGCGAGAGAAGTTTGCATAGTGCTTTTTAGTGCCTTGCCGTCATTGGCCGTCTTTACACTAGAGACGCATATTCCGTCCAGTCGAATTATGCGTCTCTCATGTTATCCGTCCTGTGTAAAGGCGGGACGAACTATATGAGACGCATAATTCGTCTTGGACAAACTTGGGCAAACATTTTTTCTGCGTTTGTTAAATCCGTCTAGTATAAAGACGGGCACTAGACGCATAATGCGTCTGGACGAACTTTCCAGTTTAGTGCGTCTTCGAAGACGCACTTAAGTAGATTCTTCGTCCATGCATCTTGTGGCCGTCTTTATACTAGACGAATTTAACAGACGCAGAAAAAATGTTTGCCCAAGTTCGTCCCAGACGAATTATGCGTCTCTAGTATAAAGACAAATTTCAATGCTTGTGCATATTTTTCAAACTATTTGACATTCTACAAGTATTATGATACGGGGTAAAGACACCACTGAAGAAATTCAGTAGTTTCGTTTAGTAGTTTAAACTTGCCGATGAAGCGAAACGTCGTGTATATGTGAAACAAACCAGTTTAAAACGATAAAACTCTCAGAAGTAGTGTAGCATATATGTCGTAGAAGTTTATTAATTCGAAGGTTCCAATCCCAAAGCAGTCAGGAAGAGAAAACTGGAGAAGACACTATGCGATACATTGGCGCTATCCATCGGAAATACCTGCAAGCTTGCTTCCAGTCTTCCAGTTATCCGTATTTTTAAGCTTAAAGCCTCGAGCCACCTTCTATAAAATGTACAATTGTCTCAGGAAGAATCGAGTCATAGTCGAAAGCTGCATCCGTCTTTAAATGTAGCAAAAAATTGTCAAAAGAAGGTATTTTTTTCCTCATTATCGATGATTGAATTATTCGCCCCTCCATATTGAATACTAGAAAAGGCCTTCCAAGTTGTTTTCACACTTTGAATTGTTACTCCACAGGCACCCCAAGCTCAGTGTGAGGAAATGCGTACAAAAATATAAGGATTTGAGTGGGAATCCCGATAAAAGACCTTAGAAGAAAATTTTACGGAAAAATTCGCAATTAAAAAGCCTAACCTTATTGCCATTGTGGGTCGCTTCCTTCCTGTGTGGTTTTTTTCCAGATTCGACACTAGTTGAGCCATTATCAGTTCCTCGGTTGACAACGGTTGTAGTATTTTACTATACGCGATTTGATTTCCTCTTTCGTACCAAAAAACGCAAGCTTGTTAAACGAGAGGACACTGGACAACACAGTTGCCGTAATGCTGGCTGATTCGCAACGTGGACTCAGTGGATTCCACCATTTAAGATCTTGTGAGCAGTGAGTGTAGATTAGTTCAGACAAGGTTCCATTCCCTGAGATTCTTTCCCTTGCTGTCACTGTTGTTTTTTGGTGGACAAGCATTAAACTGTAGCAACGCGGACTTCTCAACCAACTGATAGTACTCTGCCAGAAATGATTAGTCTTGTTCACTTCCTTGACAGCCCTGCAAGAAAACTGATTATTAATTTTCAAGTCAGACGAGATTAGTCTCATATTTCATTGTGACAATATCGTCACCATTCATCTTCGATTGATAAGTCTGTCAGGAAGATGCGCACCAGGCTAAACAAAGTCGACGATTGAACTAACAATGTAAGAACGTATTATTGCAAAACGACTTCGACTTTCTTCCTTGATATTTTATGTAGTTATAGCAGGCTCTTTTTTTTTTTTTTTTTTTTTGGCAAACGGGTGTCGCATGGTTTTCTCCCAACAGGTTTTTTCTAGCTTTTTCGGTCCAGTTTTTAATAGCGGCATCAACAATCAGACAGAAATTTGAGATGCTACGTTTCTCAAACTAACTAGTTGAGACTTCAATGATATTAATGGGATTGATTTTTTAATTGATTGATTGATTTATTTATTTCATTTATTTATTTATAAAAATATTATTTTGCGAAAAAATGTCAGTTTTTTGCCATGCAAATGCTCTTTGAAAATGGCGTCGAAGTAAGACTTGGAAGTAGTCGTTAGTGAGAACTGAGAAAAATTAAGTATTTTCCTGGCATTAGTGATTGGTTTCAGAACTATTCGCTTTGTATTGGCCGGAGAGAAACTTCTTTTGATTTTAATTAGCGTCCAATTTGCCAAACAACCCGTTTGAAGCCCCTCTCCGGCGGATGTTAATGCTATCAACGCATTTAAAACATAGAGAACGTTTACTTCTAAATATCTCCTTTTTTGAAAAAAAAATCTGTCTTAAACGATAAGTTGCGTCGTAAAACCAGAAAAATTTTGGGGGAACTCGAAAAAATCCGACAGGGACAAAAGCCGAGGAGGATGACAGCCCTGAGATCTGCTTATTTATAAGAAAAGCCAAATCCGATTAAATTACTTTACTATTCATTCAAAGTATTTTCAGAGCTCTGAAGTTCATCTGCAGTAACGTGGCGTGGCATGACCTCTGTGTACTTACTATCTTGAATCTGATTGGACGAGGGCTTGGAATTAATTCCGGCTGGAAATAACGCAAGGAACAGATTACTGAAGAATTTCAATAATCTGACCGTTACGCGGAACTCTCACTATTGACCAAGAGCGTCAAAATTGATATGTATATTTTTCCTTGCTTAAAAAAGAATAATTTATCACGAAAACAATGCATAATTAGGCATCGGTTTTCGGTCTCATATTTCACTTATCTCAACCTTGATTATTTCATTTATCAGGAAAAACTCATCCAATGATTGTTTATTAGTGGACTACCTAAACACTATAATGGGGAGAACATTAGTTATTATTTGATGAGATCTAAGCCAATCAAAAAGCAGAGACTGGTATGTTTTTATATGATGTATGAATAATTGTTTTGTAATATTCACATACATCACAAACGAAAACGACTTGTATGTCAACTTCACATTAGGATGGCCAAAATTTGTCCAAAATCAAATAATCAAGCAAGAGTTGATACTATTGACTTTTGACTTTTATGAGGCAATGATAGCTTTTTCGTTTCAACAATTTGCAGGATAAGAAACGTTAGCTACTATCTTGATCATCATTTAAAAATGAGAAAAACGAATTTGTCTTTCCGCTTTGTATGTGTAATTTAGAGACCCTTCAATAATTGAATTTTTTGTGTCTATTTATTTTGCTTTATTTTTTGCCACACGAGACGAGAATCACATACGCACGGAATGCCAGAGCTACTATTATTAAAGCTTTTCATCTCAGATGCAAGAGCGAAAGTGGTTTTTGTCAGAAATAATATCAAGAGAGCCTTTTTTCATCCATTTCGTGTGCCACCGGTTAAATGATTACAGCGCCAGCTGCATCTTAGGAAATTAAGAAAATCCCACCCACTTTCTTTGCAGAAAATTTAAACGCTCTCTTTTTCAATCAGCATAACACATGAACACGTCTCGGCTATGGATTATCATTGGCCGCTTGTGGCAAATGTTCATTTCTAATGTAAATATATCGGGTGGTGCAGTTTTGGGTCATAAAATCTGAACGTTGCTAAGTGAAGAGCGCTAACCAGACGCATTTATCTGTCGCCACGTTTTCAAGCCTACTTTATCCTTGAAATTCTAACTTCTACATCTGAGAACTGATGCGGCAAGTTACCATTGCCTGAAAGGATACGTGCCGGCCATTTTCTTCAGACGAATAACTTCAGCAGGAGTTGAGGCTAGTCGACCAAACATGCATACGACAAGTTTGTTTTTTTTTTTAACTGTCATTTGAAGCGGTAGTATTTCTATTTTACAAATTATGTGTGACAACAATGGGGTTTCGAACAGTTTGATGAATTTATACTCGTATTCAGTAATCTGCTACGCTTTTTCAACAAAGAAACAATCTATTTATCTCTTTTTTATCATGTTTTGGCCTACACCGTCTCGCTAACGTTAGAAAGGTACCTGTCTGGTGTTGAAACCAGTTTCTCGGTTTAATATTTCTTTTGTTACTTGTCCTCTAGTAAAGGTGACGTAGAGAAGCGTTTTATCACTGTCTTTAGAACGAATTTAGGGCCTCTTCTTATGAACCCGGTTCGCCGGCCTAGCCTGCCGGTTTCCGAGATATCGCTTCACCTCTGTTAAAATCCTTTGTAAATTTTTCGATGTGTTCATATGAGAGGCGGGCTGGCTCGGTTGCCGAGATCTCGGTTTTTGCAACCGGGATCTCGGTAAGCGGGCTGGAAATTTTTCTATATGTGCACTTCAGCTCGGTTACCTGGAGGAAAATATTACAATGTATTTTCGTGATAGAGCTGACATTACCGAGTTTTTACTTCTCCTTTTTTCGATGATCAAGCTCGGAATAGTTTCTCTTGATTGTGAACATAAAGTTAGACGAATATTGAATTTGCTTGAACAAAGAAAACCGAGAAATTCTTGTTTGTTCAGTTAGCTTTCTCTCCCGAATGGTCGTGTAACGATGTACTTTTCCTTTCGGAAACCGGGCGGAAAGTTGTCATATGAACAGAAAACAATTTCATCCCGGTCAGTACCGAGCCAGCCCGATCAACCGGGATCATGTGAAGGGGCCCTTAGAATCAAACGCGGTTAGCGACACAACTTCTGAAAATAATATTCAATCTCATCCTCCGAATGAAGCAAAAGAAAAATCAGAATCATGATGATGGTTTTCACAAGAAGCACTTTTAAATAGTGCGTACTTGGTGTTACCGTTTTATCAGTATCCAGTTTATAAGACGAGAAAAGTAACAAAAGGATTTCATTTTTATCTTTTCCTTTCGGGATGGAGTGGAAAATCCCGGAAAGGTGCTACAGTCTTTCAAAACAGAAACAAAATTGCAAATGTGAGCTTTACATTTGGTCTATACATGCGACATAATCCTTTGTGTCCTTGCATTGTCAATCAAGTGTGTTTTTTGCAAAAGAATTACTTCCTCATTGGCTGAAACGAGGTTAATAAGTTCACCTATTCCATAAACATGACGATTAATTTCAAATGGCAATGAAAAAGAAATCAAGAAATGGATTCCTCTCCGTGGCTTGGAATTATAAGCATCATTCATCAACTAATAATTAATTCTATGCTCCGTGGGAGTTACGGCACTAAAAATTTGTTTACTCGCAAAAAAAGGGCTTTTGATGCCGTATAATTAGAACTGCAGAACCGAGACGAAAAAATATTGTAATTTATAGTGTGAAAAGTTGTTTACATTGTTCAAACAATTAGCCGCATGGCTTTAAATACGAAATCTTCGAGAATTTTTATTTTGATCATTTGCGGGGCTTTTGAAAAACTGCTGTTTCTGCAGTTTGATTTCTTGACGATTTTGATGACATTAGAGAAGATGTATTTATGGTGTGGTCGTATAGTTTATCTTCGTGTTTGCGAATTCCAGTTATTTGAGGCGAATCAAAACGAGAGTCTGGTTAAGTGTATTATTCTCCCTTGTTATGATGAGCATAAAAACTGAGCTATGATCTGACATTTTCTTTGCAAATGTTTGACAGTTTCAGACTGCTAAATGAACAATTACCTCAATGTGCGGGTCAAGCCACCTTACACATGTTTATTTCATGGCAATGCACTCTTTCTAATAAGAACATTTTTATGTTATAATATCGTTTGGCTGAGATAAACCAAAATTTACGAGCATGCTAAGAACGCACCCCGGAGTACAGAGTAAACACAACAAAGCTGAGACTCAGTAACCTTTTTAATTTGCTCATTTTATGTTTTGTTCTGTTTTATTGTGTTTTTTGCTTTTTGGATGCACCTCGTCCTCTTTGAATTTAAGAACGTTCTCATTTTTCAAATAGCAAAGCAACAAACTGATGTGAAATTCCGAGCTCAAAAGTAGATTGTCTCACGAAGAGCAGGGGCTGGTGTAATAGTTGTTTTGGCGACAAAGTAAACAACGTCACCTGAATCCGAGTTTATTTAGCACTGCATTTTTAAAATTTATTTCATCGGCTCGTGTATCCCCCAAAGTTACGGAAAGAAACAATTGCATGTTGCATTGGATTACCGATCAAGGGACCCAAAACGCGCGAGTGTTTGTATATCCATTGTACTTATGTAGTAAAATCACCCACGGAATTTGTCAGGTTTATTCAAAGTCTGAAAGCCACTCATCCACCTCAATATGTTTTTGCCGTTGTTCAATCGTATAATTGATCCCAAGAAAGAATATTTATCGTAAAACGGACAGTTCGCATATTTTTTCGTAAGAAATTGTGGAAAATCTTTAAAAGTGTAAAATGAGCGAAAGTGAGACTGAGGATTTGCGATGCAAACACTTCACGCCGAAAAACCAGTTCAACATATTTTAATTGGGACGTGCTGAAACGTTTGAGTTCAAATAATCGACGACATTTATAGGAACGCCACAAATTTAAACTTTATGTTGACAAAAACAAAAACAAGAAGAGAAGAAACCTGTGAAACCAGAATTTTCAGCTGTTTGTAGTCCACGGTTAAATTGGTGTTATTTATGCATAAAACTCTTATAGCTTACCTGACAACGTAATCTATTTGTGCATTAATTAACAATGAAGGTAAATTTTCAAATTTACCCTTTTCCTAGGTTGGTGAACATCCTGTCGAATGGAGCTCGAATACATTGACTTGGAAACCACAGGTATAGCCAGCGCAGGTAAGAAACCAAATCAGTTATGAAACCGTCTAAAAAGGAAAAGGCATGGAAACAATCAATCCTCTCCCTGCTACAAAACCACGGCAAGTGTATTTAAATATTCGACTGATGTACGATGTCCCGGTGCAGAAATAATCTTTGTTGACTTATTCGTGAACCTCTGGGTGTGTTTTTCAATGTTTATGTATATTCTGATCACTCTTTTGTTTCACCCCACCGAAAAATACACTCGAAAATATTATGTGAGAGCCATACATGATAGGGCTACGAAAAGTTTGTAGCAGACATGACTGCTCCTGGATAGCGGCAAAGTTTGTTTGCAAGTAAATGAAATTCGCCTCAATTAACTTTCACGGAGGTGATATGATGTATATTTTGCGTGCGTTATTTTGCTTTTCGCGTCAAAAGGGCAAATCATCTGTCATAATCTGGGTCAAGTTACCAAGAAAATATCTTTGAAAATATCTTGCACTTCCAAAAATAAAACTATCTGCCTCTGTATGTTTTTCTCCGGCTACAGAAGGACTCGACCCATCGTTTTAGTTTGTCTTTTGTGTCAGAAGGAAATATTAATTGGAATTGGGAAGTTGACGAATCTCTCACAACTTACCTTACCTGGTTGGAAAAGATCTTGAATATTGCCCTTTACCAGAGGATTCCAGAATACGGTTTCGTATCCATTGCGATACGTAGACAGATCGCTTGTATTTTCGACGAATAACTTTGTTAAGGCTTAATTAAACACGAGAAGGAAGCTCAAAATATGACAACGGCTGCGAAATATAACATTGGCGGCAACCACCGTTGAAAACACATTTCTTATTTCTCTCAAGGATCAATACAGCCAGCAAAAGGTTCCTTTCACAATTCAAATATTCATTTCTATTGTTAGACATTATCAGAAGAACACTTTCTCTTCTGATTTCAGTTCTTCCATTTCAGACATTCTCCAAATACGGTATTTTATCAGCATAATATGGTTGATGAAATCATTGCTATATATTCTCTAAGAATGATCCTAGATTCAAGTTTTTGGGATAAAATAAATCGCCGAAAATTATTTTACACACAACAAGCTAACAAGTAAAAGCACAAAATAATTTTATGGTATTCAAATAAGCTGTTTTCGCGGTTTTTGCTGAGATGTCAGCTGTCCATATATAAAATTCGACCAAGTTTCTTGAGATTATAAAAAAATCGGCATTTACCAGACTTATAAAACAGACTTTCGCTCCACTATTTTTTAGCGAAAAACGCTTTAACAAGCTTAAGTAAGACTGAAAAAAGAAACAAACAAACAAAGAAAAAAGAATAGAAAAAGAAATGAAAAAAGAAAAGAAAATCGACGTGACCAATCTTGTCGAGTGATGCTGTTTCCAGACCTTTCGAGAAAGTCAACCGGAAACAATCAGCTGAAAAAGGTGGTTAATATCCGGGTATGACTAAACTTTCGCATTTAAGAAGCTTTATTCCAGGAAGGATGAGTGAATGAATGAATGAACGAACGAACGAACGAGTGAATGCATAAGAATGAATGATAGGAAGCGCCGACGTCGCTCAGCAACGAGGCAGGTATCCTGAAATTAACCTCACGTCAAATAACAGCGGATACGAAATATATTTAATGGGGCGAGTGAAAAACTAATAACGATTTCTACAATCATTCAACTCATAATTCAAACAAGGACACAATTGAGTATTGATAAAAGCAAAAGGAAAAAACAGCTCCAAGTTTTGACAAGATATCTTGAACCGGTCTTCCGCTTGCCTTCTTCAGAGCGGCATGTACTTCAGTGAAGAGAATCTTTAACGACTCTTTAACGTTGTCTAAAAGGAAAACAAATCTTATTATAAACGCACAATTAAAGTATCTTGAAAGGACTTTCCTGTTTTTTGCACCTTTGAGACCGTGAAGCTCAGTTGTGGTCAGTTGTCTTCGCTAAGACACTGTTTTGCAAATTTGTCAACGATCTTAAGTGAAAATTAGTGCGATTGTTTTATCGTTCTTCACTCTATGTGTTAAAGAATTTAAGGCATTTCTATGTTTATCAAACAATTGGCCGAGATCATAATGTTCGCGGAAGATTTATCCCCAAAGGACCCAGCGAATTGTTTTTCTTTGAACAAGAAGAGCATGAATATTCGATGGTCATGAAATATCGCACGATCGGCTGAGATACGTATTAGTACATGTGTTCAACTTCTTTTCAGTGTCTCCTTCATAACTTGAAAAACACTTTACACCTCTTTACGTCAAGTGAACTACCGAAAGAAAATCGATGGATGGAAAACGACTTCAAACGTGCCTCTTATCGGTCATGAAAGCAGGGAGTTTAGGATCGTACGTGTTTCTGAGAAGCACATCGAAGACGTAACATCCTGTTTTTTTTTTGTGTGGGAGCAGAACATGAAAGGTGGGTAAGAGATCATTCTTGAACGGTGACAACGCCAGGTTTACTTTGCGTGATCATTACTATATTTATACCGAAATAATTGTCATGCCAGCCGTCAAGTTGCAGTGAATGCCGATGAATGATGCCAAACTGTCGTTGTCCCTTTGTTGACGGATTGTCAGGCCACAAGTACAAATGTATTCTATTTCTGCTATTAACCCTCCCACCCTTGAAATCAGTGACATTAGGATATTTTGTTAAACTGTTACAGGACATGTCGAAATCTGAGTGTTGATATGATCCGTGAAGATGACTGTTATAGCGTGCGATTTCCATTCGATGTTTGGTCCATTTTGTGTCACGCTATCGAAGAATCTTAATCAAAAATTCGGATCACGCTTTTTGAGTTCATTGTTGACCAGTTAAGCGGCTTACGCCTGCGGCGATTGGTTGATCAATTTTTAACCTTTGTCCACGTCAATAGCCCCCTTGTTCGATTATTGTTTACCAATCTGTATACATCTTGTCCAATAAGGTTCCCTTCACGTGTGATCAATAAACATAATGGCAGTAAAACGTCAAGATTGTCATCACTAGTCTTGTTTCCGAGATACCGCGTACAAAATGCATGTCACGATCCTTGCAAAACTTGACAGTATTTGCGCCGATGGCATGTTTTTTTCACTCACACAGACTAAATTTGGTGTTTAGGTGAACTAATTTTTTCGCGGTGTTAGACGGAGTTTTCGGTGATTTGACCGGAAATTCTAAAGCGCGGGTGATTTCGTGTGTTGGCGGGTGATTGACAATGCGGTACATTTCAGGTGGCGCTTGATTGGTCGGGCAGCGACATCCAATCACTTCGATTGCATGTGTGTCGTTTAGAATGAAACTTGGCTTTTTGTCTGGGAAAGCCTGACCGGGCGAAGATCTTCGACTGTATATTGAGCGATTTTCAGGGATTCAGGCGAAAGTTTTGGTAATAATCACACATATCAAGATTCAGAACATAACTGACAGCACGAAGAAGAAATTCTAAGGGGGAATGATGTGAACGAAAAGAAATTCTTCGTGCAAATAGAGACTTGCTTTCGGGAGAAATTCACCTCGTAAATTGGATCGAGACCTTCAATCCTGCTACATTTATAGCGTGATGGTGAATAACGTAAGTTTTTGTGTTTCTTCCCCTATACGTAATGATGTACAACTTATAACGGAATTAAGGCGGGCAATTTATTGTGTGGTGTAAGTTTAGACGGTTCCTAGCGCTTAAAATTTCCCGAAGGTTGGCGACCTGTTGTCTGATGTTGAGGCAATCGAAGTAGTCGCATTGGTCTTTGCGTGGCCGTACACTTGCCACCTTCTCGCTGTTCTTGCCATTTTCGATGAGTTTCTGGCATTGAAATTGTTATGCTATTGTGAGAGAACTATGACCTGTGTGCACGGTTAGTGAGACTTAAAACAAAGGTGTCAGTGCCCATGAACGACTGATTTCTAAATTTGCTTAGGATTGTGCTTCGTTCTTGACATCGAATGGAATTACTAGATATCTCGCGCTATTAAACGGTTTTATTCGTCTTGTGTATGGAAGTATTTATATGCTATTGCACACAGTATTTGTTGAGTTTCCTCTGAGCCCGTTTGAATTAGTGGAAACGGTGTACACATAAGTGGAGTTTGCCTTTGTGTTAGGTTAGGAGAGAGTTGTAAACAGTTCTATTATGAATCTTTCGCTTCAAATGCGCGCTACATAAAAACTTTAAAGTTCTGAGTTTCAAATTGACTATTCATTATGTTTCTTTGCACGCGTGAATAATTAGTCACTAAATAAGAAAGCTAGGCCGCCTAATATCTGTTTCTGAAGTGAAATATATTGTGTAATCGAGCTTGGTGTGTAGTTTTCGCTGTGATAGTGGCAGTACACATCAACATATATAGCCGATTGTGTTTAGTAGACGACGGATTGGAAATTATTAAGATCCCTAGCTGTACCACTTAAGAGGGCTGTAGTTAAATTATTTTAAAGAATTTTGTGGTTTCCATTCGTTTTATTGCTTTAAAATCAGCTAATTTTCCTTTCAAAACTCTAAGGACGAGATTTATGACAAAAGGCTCTCTTCTGGCAAAACTCCTTTTATGCTAATGTCAGTGTTAATTTCGCTTCGTCTAGAAAATCATTTTAACCAAGGGCCGGTTATGTGTTAATTCTTTAATCATAATTCCACACTCGAATGCGGCTTATGACAGTATGGCGGAATCTTGAGCGTACCGAAGCATAAAATTGAATACTCAGAATTTTCGGACCGAAAACGAAGGTCTTTGATTTGATTTGCATGTCAGGCCATCGTCCCTAAGCTGATTTGCATTTTAGAACAGTGTTAAAGCGCAATTTTGTTGAAGGATTTGTTTTTATCTCAGATGGGAGGGTCATCGAGTGAAGTTTTTCCAGAGAGACCGTTTGTAGTTTGATCTGTGTTGCAGAGTACAGGTGTCGTGTTTCGAATGTG
>NC_090885.1:30273105-30290605 GCF_036669925.1 Montipora capricornis
GTAGATATGTCGACGACACTTTTGCTTTGTTTAATACCGAGCAGGATGCTTTATCTTTCTTTAGTTATATCAACAGCCCATCCTAACATCAAGTTTACTATGGAGAAGGAAGAAAACCACAAGCTTCCCTTCTTAGATGTGCTTTTAGATAACCATAGTAATCAGGGCATTATTTCCTCGGTTTTCCACAAGAAGACCTACACCGGTCTTCTCACTAATTATTACAGCTTTGTACCTTTCAGTTACAAATTAGGACTAGTACGCACTCTGGTTGACCGAGTATTTAAAATTAATAATACTGTGACTGATTTTCACTTGGACATAAGCAACCTTACCAAAACATTAAGGAAGAATTTGTTTCCTTCTAGCGTTATCGAGAATGTTGTTAGAAAATTTCTCAACAGTTACTTTACCTCCGATTCCTCTCAGAGTGTTGCTCGGAAGGACAATTGTTTGTATTTTAAATTACCGTACATCGGTCCTTTTTTCATCATAACAAAACGCAGAATTAAGAAATTAGTCAACAAATTTGCAGCGACCTGGAAATTAAGTTGGTGTTCACCCCGTTTAAAATTAGGAGTTGGTTTGGGGCGAAGGATCCTATCCCTGCGGGCTTACGATCGCGAGTCATTTACAAGTTTTCATGTGCAGGCTGTAATGCCTGTTATATTGGTGAAACCAATAGACATTTCGCCACTCGCATCCGTGAACATCTCGCCTCCGACAAACATTCCCACATATTTAAGCACTTGAGAGGTTCTGAAAATTGTCGCTCCCGGTGTTCAGAAGACTGTTTTAAAATCCTCGACTCTGCTTCCACACGTTTCCAATTGAAAATCAAAGAAGCCATGCATATCCTTTGGGAGCAGCCATCTTTAAATTCCCAAGTCAAACATCTTAATTTATCCCTTTCATACTAATTAGTTTCTTTTCTTAGCCTAAACAGTTTGGTTTTTTCTGTTTTGTTTCGTGGTTGGGTGTTTTTATTCTGTTCTCGCCTTCATCCTTAATTATTCATGTTATATCTCACTTTGTTACACTATTTGTTGCTCAACTTTAGTTTATTTCTCATTTGTCAACTGACGATGGATGATGTTTCATCCGAAACATGTATTGATTAAATATGAATTTCAAAAACATCGTATGGATCATGAAAGCGATATCTTACTTCGTGCTGCTAAGAAGTTTTGGTATTATATATATATATATGTATATATGTATATAGAGAGAGAGAGAGGAGAGAGAGAGAGAGAGAGAGAGAGAGAGAGAGAGAGAGAGAGTGTAGGAGAGAAACCCTGACAATGCACCCCAAATAATCATATTTTTAACTGAATAAATGTGTGAAAGAAAATTTGCCCTGAGCGGGATTTGAACCCACGTCCCCCCATTACTAGTCGGGTGTGATCACCACTACACCACCAGGACAACCATGCTGGCAACACAGCCATCGACGATGTGATTTACGTGGTTTAAGGCGTGGGCCTCCCGGGAAATTTTCTTTCAAGGTGACAAAGTAGGAGAGCCTAAAACTTCACTTGAAACGCATCAAAGGAGCAATTTAAGTATACACAACGGTATTCAACTTAGTGGATGACAAGGAAGGATCCTAGAAGGATACAGGATAATATTAATTTTAGAGAGAGGACAATGCACACCCCAAATAATCATATTTTTAACTGAATAAATGTGTGAAAGAAAATTTGCCCTGAGCGGGATTTGAACCCACGTCCTCCCATTACTAGTCGGGTGTGATCACTACTACACCACCAGGACAACCATGCTGGCAACACAGCCATCGACGATGTGATTTACGTGGTTTAAGGCGTGGGCCTCCCGGGAAATTTTCTTTCGAGGTGACAAAGTAGGGGAGCCTATAACTTCACTTGAAACCCAACCAAGGATCAACTTAATGATGCACGACCGTAGTCAACTTAGCGGATGACAAGGAAGGATCCTAGAAGGATACAGGCTAATTTTAATTTTAGAGAGAGTGTAGGAGAGAAACCCTGACAATGCACACCCCAAATAATCATATTTTTAACTGAATAAATGTGTGAAAGAAAATTTGCCCTGAGCGGGATTTGAACCCACGTCCCCCCATTACTAGTCGGGTGTGATCACCACTACACCACCAGGACAACCATGCTGGCAACAGAGCCATCGACGATGTGATTTACGTGGTTTAAGGCGTGGGCCTCCCGGGGAAATTTATTTCGAGGTGACAAAGTAGGGGAGCCTATAACTTCACTTGAAACCCAATCAAGGATCAACTTAATGATGCACGACCGTAGTCAACTTAGCGGATGACAAGGAAGGATCCTAGAAGGATACAGGCTAATTACAGGCTATATAACTAACTGCAGACAGTATTGTTTCGGCCTTCTGGGCCTCATCAGTGCAGTGCTGATGTCTGTGATGGAGGTTAAGCTTATAAAGCCACCCCAAATGTCCCACACATGTGGTACATCTAAGCCATGCCAGAGTGCTCAAACTAGCGAGCTAGTGAGCATGCGCAATTGCTAGCGGAAAGAAACGTATTTGACTGTTTTGAAATCTGATTAAAGTGTATTAGTTGAGCGGGTTCTATGAGTTAAATCCCGACCGTTAAAGGCTTGCCTTTCGTTAAGGCTCAAGTAACGTTCGCAACTGCGTTTATCTCAGTGAAAATTAGTTTTTTTCACGGTTAATACATCTCTCTCACTCACTTGCGGTCTTCATATACAACAACAGACACTAGAAAACAGCGAAAAATGACACGTCTGCTTTGTACATGTGATTTACCCAGAAATCGTGTTAAGAACTTTTGGCAAGTTTGTTTGAAGGATTCGATGGCGAATGCATTCCTCTAAATTGGTGATGACATTTAGTTGGACACAGGATAGTTTTACTTGTCTTATGTTTGCAGCATATAGAGGTTGCTGCTTTTGATACAATGTTACGCTTTGAAACTGAAGAGATTCCTCCTTCTGGCAAAACTGGAGAAGCATCATTGTTATCTTTTCGTTAAATCAACTTATCGGGTCGACGACAAGCGTCAGTAAGTAACCTCTTTCTTCAAGTGAGCATGGAACCTCAATCTTCTTCGAACCACTTATATTCACCGTTTTCTTTCAGCATCGACACTTGGCAACACTCCACCACATGTATATTTATAAGTTAGGGTACAAGGACTTGGCTTTTGCCAGGATAGCAATCAATATCTTAAGTCTAATAAACTTTGGGCATAACACAAAATCTACCTTCTTAATACTTGAATCGCGGGATTAGATTCAGTTTTAATAATGGCAAATGATTGATCGCGCTTCAGGTCCAGATAAAATATGTTTAATTGCCCGTGAGAGTATGAAAGCAGTGCTAGTTAAGCTATCATTTAAATCCTATTTTACGATATTCAATGGAATCACAACCAGTGATAACCAAAGCTCTACATTTCAATGACCGTCCCGGATTATTGATGTACATTTTTTAAAGATACTTCCGAAATAGTTTCCTTTTTTTATTCCTTCTCTGCATACTTTTGTGTGCATGATCTGTTGCCCCCACCTCCCCCAACCCTCTCTCCTCATTAGCACACATTTCCTTGCTTTACATGGGGTGGTGAAAGGTAACTGCTCTCACCACTGCGCAAACTCATTGCGGTAATTTAGTCAATCTTACCAACATCTTAAGATAAAAACTAGCGATAAAATTTTTTGACGTTTCGATCTCGCTGAGATCATTTTCAAGTTTGAAAAAAGTGAATAAAACTTTGCCTATAAGAAGTAAAATCACACGTGAGAATATTAAAGGCGATAAAAATGTGGAAAAATGTACTAAGCGTTACAAAAGGTAAGTGATAAAAACTAAAAAAAGGCTAGATAACAATAGGACAAAAGCTTTACAAAAGAATATATGAAATACTCCGAGCTATAAAAATAACTTTGCACGGATGGAGTCAGACTGCGTGTTCAAAGATGGATTAAGTTCTTTTATAAAAAGCATCTCATAAATTAAGCAGTCAAATTTGCTCTGGCACTTCCGTAAGATCTTGAAACTACGAGATAAGTCCCTAGCTTGGGTCTATCCCATATCGATCTCTGACATGTTTCCTGACGGCAGATCCCTTATGTTCTTCAATGCTTTGATGCAGGTGTGGGCATGTGTAGCCGACATAATCCGCATCGCACAGATCACACTTAAAATGGTAATTAACACATTGCTGGTTAACAATAGGGGGTTCGCTTTCTCTTGGCTTGATGTTAGATCCGATCTTTCGGCTTTCGTCAGAGATCAACATTGGAGGGACCCAATGGACATATCTCGTAGTTTCAAGATCTTACGGAAGTGCCAGAGCAACTTTGACTGCTTAATTTATGAGATGCTTTTTATAAAAGAACTAAAGCCAACTTTGAACACGCAGTCTGACTCCATCCGTGCAAAGTTATTTTTATAGCTTGGAGTATTTCATATATTCTTTTGTGAAGCTTATTGTCCTATTGTTATCTAGCCGTTTTTAGTTTTTATAATTTGTAACGCTTAGTACATGTTTCCACGTTTACATGTTTTTATCGCTTTTAATATTCTCACGTGTGATTTTACTTCTTATAGGCAAAGTTTTATTCACTTTTTTCAAACTTGAAAATGATCTCAGCGAGATCGAAACGTCGAAAAATTTTATCGCTAGTTTTTATCTTAAAATGTATTTCGAAGAAACTACTTCTTACCAACATCACCGCAAATGTCGGTGCAGTAACAACCAAACAGGTCGTCATACCATAGCATTAGGGAAATGGCGCGGACCATAAAATTCATGGAAAAAATTAAACGATTTTGTTTTTTTTTTCTTCGAAGAAATTGCAATTGACGAGGTAAAAGATGGCATAATTCAATCTGAGTTACCTAACACAATAGAGGTCAAGTGCCAGGATAAAGGTCCCGACGGCCACAAAGGAGAGCAGTCCAGGTATTTGGACGAGGAAAGAATGGCTTTCGTTCAAAATTATTTAGAAGGAGCAGACGATGCACGCAGTGTGAAAACAGAAACAAGTGACAGTGGAATGGAAACTCGTAGCATACCATCTGAATTTGAAATGGAAGAAAGAAGCGGTAAGGCTGTAGTGTTTTTCAGTCGCGCCATGCCTTTCGTCTTTACTATCTTGCCTCCTTGTTAAGTTTCCGCTTCATTGCATACTTTTAACGCGTGAGAGGCATTCTGTAAAAAAAATATCACCGGTTCTGTTAGGGTCAGGGTCGTCAGTGCTTTCAATATTCACGGAAAAGTTGCTCCCCAAGGTGGAAACCACTCAATGAAACTATTTTTACAAAAAATGAATAAACGGAGGGACCCATTGCGACGTTTCCGTAGAATCTGTTCCATAGGCATAAATGCTACCTGGAAATTTTTTATTATGGACAATGTAATACCTTTGGTTTTCGAAAGTTGAGTTCATTGTTATTTCAATGAAAAAGGTATTCTATTTCGGTTATGCAGTGAAGGAACCACGCACTTAAGTTCAATTAGTTTCACTTTGTGTTCACTTGCTATACAGCTTGTATTGATAGGTGAATCCAATCGAAAAGTTGTGATATCTAAGCCCCAGTTATATATTTTATGAAAAACATGAGGGTAATTCGAAACCCTGCTAAGAATGCAGTATCCCTTCGGGTTCTTTAGCACAATGTTTGAGTTAGTAACAGAAGACTGTAGAACCTGGAAATTGAGAAAAGGACGAGATTGCAGAAAATTAATTCTGTTTTTATAGGAATGAGGCATACTACAATGTTCTCTTTTGTTTTTAATGAGATGTAAATCAGCTGGAAAGTGGTTTCTGCAATCCCGCACTGTAGTGTGAATATTTGCTCACCGAATTCACAGGCTGATAAAGTCATCTCGAAAAATGAAAATTTTGGAACCTGGGAATTCACACCAGGAATTCACGAGCTGATTAAGTTACCGAAAAATAAAATAAACGTTACTTTGGAAAGGATATCTCGTAAAAATGAAATAACAATAATAAAATTAAGCGAATAAAAAAATAGACTAGCAACTCAGCTCGCAAAACTAGTGATCAATCACGAATATTAATTTTTGTTTTACTTCTCTCCTTAGAATTCCACCATGCATATGATCCCTGTTTGAAAGACGTTAGTAAAGAATTAGTCAGGGAGTTGACCGCAAGACTTGACTTTGATAAAGTTTCACGGGATATGTTTTATAAGTCATTTGGACTAGACCAACATAAGGTACCGTATTACCTTGGAATGAGGCAAGAAATTAGCGAATTATTTCCAGATACTCCCATTAACTTGTTAAAAGATGTCTGTAAGGCCTTGCAGCTGTATGATCTCGTTGACCTTCTTGAGAAAGTGAAACCTCGAAGATTGCGTCCTGCTCTTCCGCTGAAAGAGATGGCAAAGTTAATGTATCATCGTAATCGGCCAACAACGGTTTATAGGAAGGCGAAAGTTTTGATTATTGATAACAAGGACAGCATTTCACGGAACACATCACTCATCACTCATCTTTTCGAGAAGGTCTGTCCAGGAAGCGAAATTTGTAGCGTGGTAACAACTTGCTCACCGACACAAGAAAGGTATTTCCTGGAAGAAGAGAGGTACGCTATTGAACACGCCATACGTAGTATTGATCGTCGTATATCGCCACGGAAGTGGATTAAAAGGGATGGAGAATGGGAGCCTTTGGACACTGGTCCTGATGTCGACCAAGAGACTGTCAGCAAACCGTACATATCCACTCTCCTGATACCTCTATCCGACGACCCTGTAAGAAAAATTGGAATTTTGAAACGTGAAAAGGAAGATTTGCTGGCGAGAAAAAAATACATCGAGGTCATGATCAAGGAGGAAGATCTGGGAAAGAAAGAATTGAAAGCCAAACTTTCGCTGGTTTGCGAGGAATGGAGTCAAGGCAAAGGTGAGATAAAAACTCGAAATTTTGCTCCGTCACTACCTAGCTTGATCGATAGACACAAAGACTAGAGACAGACAGTGGTCTAAGAAGAGTATGCATGAGACTGACTAAACACGCTATTGCGCATAAACGTTTCTTCGGACGAAGAGACAAGACAAAGATGTGCGCCAGAAATGGTGTCACTAAAAACCAGACATTACGAAGTTGCTACTGGTTTTCTCTAGGGCAAATTTGCTCGTTTGTATTATAAATTTCTTAAACAAAACAAGAAATTTGAAAGCGTTGACTGTGATAGTTAAGAAGCTGAATGAAATTCGTTGCGTAGCTGACTATGGTTGAGTTTCCGATAAGAAAATATCAGAAATTATACACGACATTTCCCGCGCTCTCTTGTTCCACTATCCCAATAAAAAGGGGCAATACATTTTGACACTTCTCTTTGCTTGCATTGCAGAACACCGTAGGTCTCCAAAGTATTTGTAAATTGATTCCGAAAAACGTCTGAATTAATAATTAAGAGCTTTTAAAATTCACTGTTTCTATCGTATTTCCTTATAGGTGACCAAAGTGTTATTTTGTTCCTGTTTCAATTGAGCGCTGGTGCACGAATCAGGGGCTCGGATCCAACTACCGACATTGCAATCGAGAGGCTGGAATCTTTTCCAACTGAAGCAAAGTTTTTGTTAACACCTGAAAATTGGACAATAACTCGTGACGACGGAAAACTGAGAAACATTATTTCTGAAAGTCTTTATGTGCAGTATTTGCATGGTGATGTTGTGGCAACCATTTCTGAAATTCTTTCTAAGCGCTACCAAACCCTGGACCTCATTTCAATCATGAGAGAAGTGCAAAGGTCTGTCAAAGGACTAATTAGAATTACGGACAATTTGTCTTCCATTCCTAGATTTCGGGAGATAGAGAAACTGTCATAGATTGCTAATTCTTTTTTTTTTTTTTTTACTTTTTCTTACAACATAACCCAATTCGATACTTAGGAACTTCGTCGTGTTTAGAAAGTTGCTTGCTTTTCGGCCTTGGTAAAAGGATCAGTCAGTAGTCTTTCAGAATTTTTCAGACTTTTTCTTAGTCCAAGAGCTAATGGTCATTTGTATCGAAAGTTCGTATATTCATTCATTTTTTCTTGAAAGATCGGGATTCCAAAACACTGACCACAGTCAAACTAAGGGCGCTTTCCATTTGACAGAACTGACCGGCCAGACCGGTCATTTGGGAGGACTAACTCTACAACGCCTTCAAATTAACAAACCCCGAGGATGATATATACTTTTCCATAAGAGTGTGAGGGATTATCGAGCAAGTGTTCCTTCAAACTGTTGCATTTGTTTTGCAAAATGACAGGTCTGGCCGGCCAGTTCTGACAAAAGCAAAGCGCCCTAAAAGTCCTCTATTCTGTACAGTTTAATACAACTATGACAAGCGATAGATTAGACCTTTAGGCCTTTTTCGCGACATTGCTGTTTTGTACATCCCCTGTCTTTTGGCCCAACAACAAGTAAGGTGACAATTTAGACCAACATTAACCGCCGCGAAATTGTTAACTTACCTGCTTGCAATATGCAACTAGAAGCTCCAAAAAGCTTACACTGGGTTGCCTGTGGTACGCGTTACACAAAAAAAGAAGGGACTGAATTGGGTGCTTTTCAAGTGGGGCGTCATTAAGACCATTTGAGGGGTCACCCACATGTCGCGCCAGCAGAGGCCTGTTGGCTCACACGTTCACACGCTTAATTATTTTGTAATGTCCTGTCCCATTTTGAGGTCTTTTAGTTTTTTAAGCTTTGGTAATAAATTCAGTTTAAAGATAACAAAACACGCTCTTGAGTAAAATTCACTCGTTTCTTCTTTAAATAAATAGTCTGCAAAAAACTAACTGCAAATTGCTCTGACGGACGTTTTCCAGCATGTCTTGCAGTTGCACTAAGCAAACGTTTATTCCACACACTAAGAAAGGACTGAAGGTGTTGTTTCCGCTTCATAATTCCTCTTCTTGTTAGTCTAATCTGATGCCAGGTCAAAACATTGTTTGGCTTTGCGCTTGCACCAGAAAAGACAAGCCAAAAGACAGATGAAGACAAAAAATAACATAGTTTTTATATATAACTCTGAATCGAATTCTCATCGAAAGATTAATGACAATCGATCTTAAAAACACGAACATTTCTGCAGTCTCTGACTTTTATGAATAAACGGGTCATGATGTTTTGTCAAAAAAGGAGAAATTGATCACGTACTAGGCAACCATAAAGGTACACGTGATCACCTTGTGTCAACTGAATGAACGTTAATCGTTTGTCGTTTTCAGAGTAAAACGACGTACTTTTTAGCCAAGAAACTTCCGTCGTTGGTTTTTTAACTGAATATTTAGATTTCATCTGTCGGGTCAGGAAGCCTTCTTTGTCGGGTTCCTGAGAAACGTATCTATTTTCACTTCAGGATGAACTATTTACACAATCGAGAGGTTGAGTGGCCATGTAATTGAAAATCTAAACATCTATGAGATACAAAAACAGACTTGCGAATTATCGCCAATCACAATGCTGAGAAGCACAAAAGCAGAAGAAATGGTTAAGTAAATATGAAGTTTGTTACTATCTGAATGTTTTTGGGTTAGAGTAAAGGGATATATTGTCACGCAAATGATGTAATTTCATTAACCAGGAAGTTAAAGAAATATTGTTGGCTTCCCAAATAAATTTCATCTTACACTACAATGACAAAATCATTTTTCAGAGAATTAAAATTCCGGTCTCCTCGCGTATCACGTTTCAACGCACGTATGCAAATTTGTTAACTCATGGTAATGTTTAACACAGGAAGTTTTGGTTATTGTGAAAATCTTTCTATATTCGTGAGCAATGATCCTTTCAAATTTCAGAGAAATCGACCGGTCCGCGAATATTTTGCGAGTTTTTTGCAATGGGATGTCAAAAGGCCAAGTGGATGTTATGCATAACAGGGGAAGTTCGGGCAATCAAGTGTTGCGCGTGTGACCCGTTATAAATATTTTTTCACAAAATGTTCCCGAATCGTCAAATATCACCACAGAAGACAAGAACATCATTCTAAAAGCTCATTCTACGCAAAAAGTGGGTTCTGAGGGTAATTTTGAAAGTGGAAATCAAGTTTACGCCGCATGGTTATTTATATTTAATTCAGTTAACACAACAGAAGGACGCTTACCTAAAAACTACCAGTTAAGCTCGCATATTACACAACATGATGAATTGATAAACGCCAACTTTTCCAGCGAATCAAAATAGTATTTTTTGAAACAAACAACAAATTTGCTATAAGAGGCAAAAAACCCATCCTAATTCACTACGTGCGTGAAGACAAGAAACTCAATCGTCTCAAATTACACTCCGTGTCAAAAACGCAAGTAAATAAATTTATCACCAGTGTTCAGCATCAAACCCTTTACTTGAATTATCAAGCAAAAAATGGGCAACAAGCTTTCTTTCAAATAATTTTTGACTGACAAGAATTAGCGATATTTCCAATTGTTACCAGAAGACTGTGCAGAAATAAGCCAGACAAGTCACATCACAGATCCAAGTCTCTGTCTTTGTTAAACCCATTACAGTTACTAGAGAATTTTCCATTTGATTTCAGTGTTGTACAAAACAGCACACTTGTACAATATTAGAACTACAGCTCACTTTGATTACGGCTCGACGGGCGACAAATTGTTGTCGAAGTCTATTACTCGTCCCTTTTAGGATTCCAGATTTTTTTTTTCAGCGTCTGTCTTGTTCAATATCCAGTTGACTTTCCATTATTGAGTTCCATAAGGGTATATTTTGTTTAAAGATGCACTTTTGAGAAAACGTTTGCTAAGCTCAAACCTGCGTTTTTCGGCAAAATCTCCAAAGCGATTGTCTTGTTTGTCTCGATGTTTTGTGCCCAGCTACAGCGGTTGCTTATTTTGGAACTGAATTCATCATTGCTGTGGCGACTGTCCACACTTAATTACTAGGGACGATATGCAACGACGACGACGGCGGCGGCTACGAGAACGCCACAAAACAATAGGTTTAAATAGCAAAAACAATAGTTCTGCACGCCCTGCACGTCCATTGTACATTTTCATAAACTTCTTTGCCGTTCTCGTCTTAACAACGACGTGAAATAATCAAATTTGGGGTCATGTGGAGGACGAGAGCACCTGACGATGAATTCTCAATTTTCTCTCTAAATATCCTCACAGTTCTCATCAATGTTATTCTTGGAATGCATATTCAGACTTTCCAAGCCGAGCGACATGAAGTAATCGCAAAATTATTACTGTAACGGGAAATAATATTTTTAGACAACGTTCGCGTAGCCGTCGTCGTCGTCCTTGCTTAAGGGCCCTAATTTTAGTAATACTTTTCGATTTATAGGTTTTTTGTGTGAAATGGATGTCCAGTCGTAAGCTGCTTTGTTTGACTGTGAAATTGCAGTTGAGTACGCGAATTTACTACGCTTTAGCTTGAATTTTTTAATTAGTAATTTTTTGCTGTTGTCCTAAACTGAAGAGAGAGGGTGCAAAGATTATCAGTCAAACGGAAAATGTTGTGAAAGGGGTTACTGTGCATGGTATTTCAGTTTTAGTTGTTTGTTGGTTTTTTGCAAGGCATGCTTACTGCTGTCAGCTCAGAGATCCCTGTAAACTATACACTAAGGACGATTAATTTTGTACTTTATGCAGAAGCATCATTATTTCCATATACACTATATTCAATATAGCAAGCAGCTTTCTGGCGCTAGAAACGGGAGCTCCGCTTTTAGGCTTGGCTAAATCTAGATATTATGTTAAGCTGTAATAAACGACAAACACCGCAGGCTTTTAGACTAAACAGTTGAAAAAAAAGGACATTTGGCTATTTAAATTGGAGTTAAGACTTATCCTCCTTATGGCTACTGTGTGTTGTTTCATAACTACAGAGGATGCTTGCCGTAGTGGAAAGGCTAACTAATATATAGGTGACAGATTACAGGGCTATTTGCCTTGATAACTTACATAATCTTTGCAGGTATCACAAGACGAGAACAAATGTTGCTGTTTGATGAGCAATCTGTATGACTATGGCAGTTATGGTGCCTCGTCTATTTTCAATCACGTGATGAGACGGCCATGTTTGTTTACAAAACAATAGCAAATTATGGCACATGTTTTGCATTATAATAAAGTCAAACTCCCAACAGACTTTTTTCTCTATTGTTCTGTACACCAACATGGCTGCTGTGACGTCAGGTGAAAACCACAAATCATTTTGAAGTTTTAAACTCGAGGAAAATTAAAGATGTCCCCTAACACCCAAAATAATTTTTTTCCTTGCATAAAAGTAAGTTTCGTTTCACCGCTTTCTTAGAGAAAATTTGAAAAAGAATAGGCCACTTGCACTAAGAGGTCACGTGACCAATGCTTCCCTTAAACAGTGAGTTGTAATATTGCTGTTGCCGAAAATTGACAGAACACACAAAAATTATCTTACACGCGAAATTTGAGAGGAAATGCATTTAAGGGAGATATTTTATGGTACTTTGATTTTTCAACAAAGTAGAATGATTTGTCTTGGCCGCCATGTTGGAGGGCATACCCTTGCCCTCCAACATGGCGGCCAAAACTACTTTTTTCTTATATCTTGTTAAATGTTTGATAGTTGAGTTCAGATGTGCCATAAACGTTACCACATCATCTTTTCAACATTTTCCTTGAAGTTCAAGTGCAAAATTTGTGTCAGAAAGCGGTAATTCATAATTTTAAAAACTCAAGTTTTGGTCTCGTGACCAGCTACGGACTTTCTCATTTTAAGCAAATGGTGCGGATTTGAAAAACCAAATCACTATTATTTTGTTTAAGAGATGACCCACTAATAGTGTTTCGAAGGCAAAATCATGTAACTTTCATTTTCATAAAAACGATGTCACATGACCTCTTAGTGCAAGTGGACTATTGACTCGTGGATTCTTTTTTTATCTTCCAAAAACATTTTCACACTAAATTAAGTTCTGCGTGATAATTTTGTCTTACCCTACGTATACCTACGAGGTAAGCGAATTGAATTCTTAAGATATTTTATCAAAAACTGAATTTTAGAGGGTCTTTTTGGCAGCGCGGTACCGTTGCCATGGCAACAGTTAGGGACTGAAAGGATCGACAGCCTAGATTTCAAGAAAGACTCCTGTTTTGTTTGTTTGTTTGTTTGTTTTTATTAATGTTTTGATCCAACCCTATGAGGTCCAATCTGTCAGTTTTGAACGTGAGCAATGGAGGACAGTAAAAGTCCTCCAAAACTTTCACTTAAACTTAACCACCTCTGGATAAATCTCAACGCCCACAATTTGGCCATTCAGGTGTTAAAGCAAACACACTTTCAAAATCTAAAGGAAACAAAGGAGTTATTTTTTATCATAGTAGCGCTGTCACGAAAAATTATGTAATTTCATGACACCCCAAATGGCCAAAAAGTAGAATGAAACAATAGCCAAGGAAAGAGAAGCTCTTGTAAAACACGGAGGAAGTGACAACGCTACTATGATAAAAAATAACTCCTTTGTTTCCTTTAGATTTTGAAAGTGTGTTTGCTTTATCACCTGAATGGCCAAATTGTGCGCGTTGAGATTTATCCAGAGGTGGTTGAGATTAAGTGAAAGTTTTGGAGGACTTTCACTGTCCTCCATAATTACTCAAGTTCAAAACAGACAGATTAGACCTCATAGGGTTAGATCAAGGGATCTCAGCGTGTGCCGGAATAAAACTCTTTATACTGCAAAACATTAATAAAAACAAACAAACAACCAACAAAACAGGAGTCCTTCTTGAATTCTAGGCTTAAAACTTGGCCTGACGCCCCTTGGTATTTAGTTACCATATTTTAAAAATCCAAAGGATTCCCGTGAAAAAAGGGGTCCTCTGTCCCTCAATAAACCTAGAACAACCAGTCATGGTTTTCAGAGTGATTTTTCTTGCGTATCAGCTAAGTTGCGGAACGCGCTATCTGATTTTATCCGTACCACTGAGTTTACTGGTTTTAAAAGAGAATCGAGGGCCGCATTTCGTAGAGCGTTTTTTTAAGTAATACATCTTTAAATATTGTGTATTTAGTTATGTACCTGTATATGCTATGCATTTTAGCTCTAAATGTAATGCCTCGAAGATATTAGCTCTTGTATTTATTCTGAAACTCGAGACGAAATAAAGTTTAAGCGTGTGTATGTTACCTTTAGCAAGGCGCGTGCGCACACTGTGTAATCTGCGACTCCAGTGCTTACCATATAACAGCGAAAGTGACTTTTCTCTTGAATATATAAGCGATCGAAATCTTAAGGCCTGGCCAAACGCTCGCAACATTTCAACGCAACACCTTGCAACATTGTTGCATGATGCTGCCAAATGTGTTGAACGGGGCTGGCCAAACGCACGCAACATTTCCATCATTTTCAACGCAACATGTCAATGTTCATGTGCCCAAGGTTCCTGGGGCGCAAGAATTGGACCTAACGCGCATGCCCTAGCGCAACAGTGTTGCGTGAACGTGGCCAAACGAGTACAACATCATGCAACATCCAAAATGTTGCACGAAAAGTTTGACCGTTTTCAAATTTGATCCAACATCATCCAACATGTTGCAACACATCGCAACAGGGTGGCCAAACGTATGCAACATGTTGTGCGCATCAATGTTGCAATATGTTGCGTTGAAATGTTGCGAGCGTTTGGCCAGGCCTTTATGCTAAATTGTAATGACAAGGGCGGTCTGGAGCTGTGAGTAAGCGTGGAATTTGTCTCATATGGTTTAGGGGCCGACATATCCCTCCCTTATGATGCCGTACCAGCAGGCGAGGTCGTTAGCAGAAAGCAGCAAAGGGCCAACTGCGCCTAAAAACGATCGCACGGGCTGAAATCCCGGGATGACTCGTTTGTTAAGACTCTCTAGCGCCATGTGTGGAGGTACTGCATTTTTCTCTCTTGTTCAAACATTTCCTCAGCGCATGCATAAATGTTCAGGCTCTCCGATACCTAGCCCACCAAAAAAAAAAAAAAAGGAAAGACGCAGGTTTTTACAAGGAATTGAGATTTCAGTACTTGATTCTACAGGGATAAACGTCACGTAAGAACCGTGCGTGTCTGGTGACTCTCGCCATGCAGCATATGGAGGTGTTGAAATTTTGAAACTTTGTATAGGGAAAAACGATAATCGGCATTTCAGCCTAAATTTTGATATTTTTGCAATAAAAATAACTCATCTCAAAGTCTTGTTCTCTTTTCTATTGCCATCTTGCTTCTCAGCTCAATCTGAAGCTTTTTAAGCGAGTTATCGCTTTTTGGTTGTCCAAAAGATTAGGATTGAGCTGAGAAGCGAGATGACAATAGAAAAGACAACAAGGCATTGAGGTGAGTCATTTTTATTGCAAAAATATCAAAATTTAGGCTGAAATTCAAAAATTCAAACCGTTGTAACACAACACCTCCATATGCTGCATGGCGAGAGTCACGTTTCGCGTAATCAAACTCGGTCGTTATGTAATAGTAGATCTCGGCGGTAAACATGTCAAGTTTCACTTGCTGAACGTTCGCATAAAGATTATAAGAATAATAACTACTCGCATCGTGAGCTTGGGCCGCCTGTGCTTACGTGACCGTAAAAAAAAGATCATTTCAAAGCACTCAAAGGGATCAGTCAAACTTCCGCGATTGCAAATCACGCAGTAAAAACAGGTCACAATATAAAATGGGACCATTTTCAAGTTTTAGCAAATTGTAGCTCTGATTTGCATTGTAAAATAAAGGAAACTTTATTAATACGTGACCTTAAACCAGCGTTAAACGAAAACGTTGGCAGTGAAAAACTGTGGCTTTATTAAACGGTCAGTTTTTACTATTTTTATCTTATTCTCTCTAGTTACCAGTCTTCTTCAACCGTCACCTCTGAAGATATATGTTGTAGCATACGAAACGTCAAGTCAAAAGTAAAATGCGCTTTATTATTATGTTTGTAGCCGCTGTTTTTTTTATGTTTTTGATTAAGTTGAAATGGCCAAAGACAAAGAATATTTATGATGAATCACTTTGATGTTCATTCCACATGTCCTACAAAAAACGCAGTAAAACTTTCATGTATCATCCGAAAATGTCTCTGCCGTGTTTTTCGATGCTTGTTGTCAAGCCCCACAAAAAACTCCTGCCTACTTTAACAAATTTGTAGTGTCCTTATGCCCACGAGGAAATGCTGAGTTACAAAAACCATGTCCCCGTTCTGCCTTCGCTGCGTTTTTTTTTTAATTTTCTCACAACAATTACAATTACACAGAACTTACAGGACACAAACTATCCATTTACATTTCTACACATTACAATCTGCATACTGTGATACAATCTAACTATCTAAGCATTACATATAACCAATTTACAGTACTCTACGTACAGTCTTAAGTGAGATGTTCACATGATACGCTTTTTACGTTGATTATAATTAATATCTATTATTATCAAAAACTCTGTTATATATTTGATTATTTCTTATGCTTATTATGGCCTAACATAGTTACACATTACGCTACTAGAAGACTTACAATATACTTCAAAGGCACGCCTTAACTGGTGAGAAAGAATTACCACTTCTATCGAAATTCCCTTTCACCATTCAGCGTGGACGCAATGTATTTTTCCATTTGTATTTTTTCCATTTTATCTTGCACCAATGAGATAAAGTCGCTGAAAACGAATTTAGTATTATTTAGCGCGTTAATGTATAGAAAATATTTGCCTAGCATTATGAGATGGTTGAGGGCCAAGCGGTGCGTACAGAGATGAGTAACTCCAAATAATACCTCTGGTTCGGAGAGAAGTATATGCGCGTTACGTACGGTAGAATACCAAGTTTGGAACTTGTCCCAAAAAGAAGATGCTTGCGGGCAGCTAATAAACAGATGATGTATGTTTTGACTATCAGAGGGACAGAAAGGGCAGGACGTGGAGGCAACCTTCTTCACTTTCTATAGAATACTGTTAGTGGCTAAAATATTGTGTTTAATTTTGTGCTGGAATGTTGCCAATTAACTTCTTTTGTGGCCTTGATCGGCAGAAGATAAATTTTATTTAAATTCTCCTTTGCGATACCGTAAGATAAGAATTTTTTTCTGAGGTGGGAGGAGGAAGATTTTCGAGGGTTAACAGTTTGTTATATAACATCTTGCACGTTATAATACAAATTGGAGGCGAATATGTAGTAGAGTCCCCTGAGTTAGCGTGAAGGAGCCTCTTCCAACTCTGCGGGATCGAGGATATAAGGCCATGATATTGTAAAAAGTTGCAAGTTAAGGTATATTTATTACGCAAGGCGAGAAAAGACAAGAAGCTATTTTCATGCTCATCAAAAAGGTCTGAAATTTTCTTTATCCCTGCTCGGTGCCAATGAGGCAGATATACCATTTTTTTTTCAATCGTTATGAATTTGTTGTTCCATATTGTCTGAGACAATATTTCGCGGTCTTGCTGCGAGGTGTCGTAGACACAATTCCTTGCCAATGATGAATAATTTGTTTGTAAAATTCCGTAAGATGGCCTGTAAGATCAAGAGG
>NC_090885.1:30295605-30298105 GCF_036669925.1 Montipora capricornis
GCTGTTGTTTTCTTAAAATCAATGAGCAGTTGACTGACCAATGAAGTTGAGACCTGTGCGGAAATCCTGTCTGTTACAGCTTTTCTATGTGGTTGTTCTTCAGGTTCAAAGCGATATAAGGTGCCTCAAACTCGTTTTGACGATTTCAACAGGCTTTAGGATTGAGTCTTCAACACGGCAATGTTATGATACCATATGAAACGTAAATTGTAAATGGTGCCTTGTGAAACAACAATAACTGCTTAACTTGGCGCACTTATTATTTTTACGAAATAGGTCACCACCGCAACAGGAAAGCAATCTACGACTGAACACTCCCTCTATCATTTTATCGGTAAAGGCTTCGATCTCAAAAACAAACTCGATGACCCCATCCCTTTTCGTTGGAATGTGTCGCAGGCTATCCTCTGCTGTTTGCATAGTTAACCAAGAATTTTCTGCAGTGGATGCAAAGCAGCCTTAACCTTTCCAATTTTTCAGGTACTTTTGATTCCGCTTTGTAGCCAGATAATTACTTTTTCAGCAATTAAACAAAAAAGAAAAAAAGAATGGGAGTAATCGAGTTCGTCCGTATTTGACGACAAAATAGAAGTTGTTTTTAGATGGCTGTCCTGTTGTTATGGTAATCTACTACGTCACATTATTTATGTTGTTGCACAAGGTACCATAACATATCTGTTTGGTGGTACAATGTTGTACGGTCAGGTCATGCCTTTTCAATAGTACAGTTTCTTGAAAGTACCGGTATTGAAACTGTTTTGACCCAACAAAGGTCATTCCTCGTTGTGTAGGCAGGACAAGGCAGCTCCACTGAATTTTCGGCAGCCCCTACCAAACATAGCCAAATATAACAGACTGAAATGACCCCTCAGGTCAGAATCCACATTACAATCCAGTGACGAAGGTTGCACCTTCATTTTAATCCTCCACCAACACATCAGAAACCGTCGCCAGTCGGTAGTTTGTTTGGAAAACGGGGCGCTGCGACGAGAGAACCTCGGGTCGGTGACACTAAAATCTTGGTTTTGGCCTCCTTTGAATCGGTGGTTGTCAACTTCCAGCGGTCACCGTATTCTATTCAATTGCAAAGCGAATTCTTACCATATATCAGTCAGAGAAGCATATATCAGTCCCTCATACTTCCCTACTTGACATATGGTTTAACTGCTTGGGGCCAAGCCGCTAATGCCCACATGTTACTTCAAAAACGTGCAATACGTTTGATGTATTTCCTAAATCCAAGAACTCATGCTATTCCTTTTTTCATTTCTTCAAATATTACCCATTCACCTGCTTTACTTTGAATCTATCTTACACTCTATGTATGATGTTTCAAATAACTCTGCTCCAAAAGATTTTTCTGACAAATTTAGCAAGACCAGCTTGATTCATTCATATAACAAGAGGGCTGCAACTTGTGGCAAATATATCATCTTAAATTTTCACGTTTAAATCAACAGCGCAATTCTTTTTCATGCTTTGGCGTGAAAGCGTGGAATTGTCTCCCATCGCGAGTATGTAATCTACCTAGAAGGCGAGGAGGATTATATTGAGGCACCTACTTTACTATCCAATTAATTAATTTATACAAAGGCTTACATAACTTTTTGTAACAATTCACTGTCAATTTCTTCGCCTGTTCAGTTTGTTTAGTTTATTAAGCTACTTATTATCAATCAATTGTGTAACTATATTTATCTCCGGATGCTAAGGATTGTATTTTATTTATAGTTTATTCCTGTCATTTTTCATAGTCTGTTATTTGAGGCTTACAAATTGGTTTATTTTCTTCTTTTTCCTTTTTTACCCCTGCACAACTCGCCTCGACTAGCTTACGCTTTACGCGAGTTGTACATGTCCTTCTTTTAATTGTTAAATATTAATAAAGTTTTATTGTTGTTTGTTTTTGTTTGTTATTTTGTAAACATATTATGACCTGGCTTCTCTTGCCGTAATGAGTTTTCAAGTGGAAAAACGATTTTTTCCTCTTTCTTTTCGGTAGTGAAAAGCATTTATATACGTAAATTGGCCAACATCATAACGAACTGGAACGCTGTTTAATCAAAACCTAGGATGGGGACTGTTATCATAAGCAGCCCCATTAGCACTAACACAGCCTCTATTATTTCAGCCCAAACTGCAGCCATTATGTCGTCCGCTAGAGCCGCTACTCAAGCAATGATCGGAGGTGAGAAATAAATGTCTACCAAAAATGAGCTCATTTTGCAGGTTATCTTTGCGTTTCGCTGTTGGTGTACTGGTCAACAGAATGTAACAGGTAAACAGAACCCGTTGCCAAACAACATATAGTGCTCATAGTATTACTACCTTTAAGCAGGAATTTTAAATGCAACAACCATAATAAGCAGCAAATGGGGTCATTTCTTATACACCGTATCTGATTGGCGTCGTGTAGTCCTTTACTGATCATCGTTATGGACTTTTCTTTCTTCATTATTTTATCTTTGTGTACGTGTCATTTTGCGTTAGATCCAGTCTT
>NC_090885.1:30300605-30320605 GCF_036669925.1 Montipora capricornis
AGAAGGAGTCCAAGGAAATTCTCCGTTACACAGGGGTCTTTGTTCCCGCAGGATCTGGTATGTAATCAATTATGTTACTCCGAAGTTAAGCCGCGTGCGCTCCGTAAGCTGTGCGTGTGAGTACAATCGGAATCAGAAGTTGCAAATCTAACATATATTTTCACTCATCCGGATTGTAATTGGCAAATTCATTGCTATGACTAGAGCTGTCTTTGAGTGGTGAAGAGATGCTCTGGGGTCGATCAACAGGAGATGACTTCTGAGGCAGAGTTTGCAATGTTATGGAACCATTTTGTGCACTGTTGGAAATCTGACAAACGTTCTCATAGTGAATGTAAAAATTTACAAAACAGATCTACATAGGATCGTGCGTGCCTCACTGAATAATTATATGTCGTCTTATCTGTAGGTATTTGTAGAGATTGCAGAGAGAGGCTTGCAGCTAGCTTACTTGGTGAGACTAGCATAGCAACCCCTTCAAGCGTAACAAAAGAAAGTCTCACACACAGTTTTGCAGAAATGTCTTTGGTAAGTCTGTACTTTTGGTCAAGAGATCCTAATTTTGTGAGTTTCCTGTGCATACTTTGGCCATGTCTTGGGAAAGTGTGTGTGGCTTTTGGTGGCTTTACTAAAAGACATTGAAGGATTTTATTTTTTAATTGGCATGACTGGGGCCAAGGGAATGGTGACGTGTGTAAGGCCAAAGACCAAAAAAATTCAATTAAGGAGGCTCCCTAGAGTTTTATGGCTGCGCGCAAGCTGGGCACTGGTATGGCGCGTAAATCCTGAATCGTGTATGTTCTTACAATCTTTATGACGGCAGCGTGACCAAATCTGTAAGATTAACTGCTAATTTTCTCGCATTCCCTTGGGTAAAATTTGTTTTAAATTGGCTCAGTTCGAACCACATACAGTTCCTATCAACTACCCTACATTTGTTAAAGTCTGTCTGAATACAGTAAAGGAAAAGACAGATTACAGAATATTGGCAAAAGCGTCTCAGCGACCTTGACTTTTTACCGCTTCAAAATGTCAGGCAATATCATTTCCATAATGTGGCAAAGAACAAGAAAATTCGCCGAAGAAAACTATAAATATTAAGGAATTTAGACGAAAAATAGGAGTATATCTGCCTGTCATTAGATGTGATGTTGCCATGACAACGTCCATGACACTGTTTTAATCCTTAAACAGTAAGAGAACTGAGAAGTCTTGTTTTCAATTGCAGGTGCATGTTTGTGAGGGTTCAACTGTGGCAGATCGTTGCAGGTTGTTTGCATTGAGTGATTGCAAAGATCCTGCTTTTTATGATGACTGCAAACACAGTCATGACGACTGTTGCGATCGCTGCGAGTTGTTAGCATCAACCATGGATGATGAAATAGACAACACACTCGTTAAAAATGAAAGCAATTTATCAGATGACGATTGTGACGAAATGCGTTTCTTAGTAAAAAGGCAAAAGCTCAAATAGTATCGTGAAAGGCGCATATTTTACGCTCAATCCACCAAGATTCAGCAAGGATTAACTTCCTGGAATCACTAAACGAATCCTCTGTCCTTGTCATCCAGAACTGGGCCAGGAAGTATTTGCCACGGAAGTACCGCGAGATCCAGACAGACTAGTTTGGAAAACGAGGAATTCGAAATACAGATGCTGACATTCTGCCATATTTTTAAGGCCTGCAGTCAGGATAGCAATGCCGTTCTCGCAATAATGGCAGACATGATCTAGCAGCTGAAATCCATCATGCCAAGCTTGACAACCGTCTACTATCGGCAAGACAATGCCGGCTGCTATCACTGCGGGCACGTCATTATTAGCTCAAGCAAATTAGGCCAAAAGGAGGGCATCGTACTCAAGAGGCTTGACTTTTCAGATCCAGAGGGAGGAAAGGGTGCGTGTGAGCGCAAGGCAGCGACCATCAAGTCTCACATGAGAGTCTTCCTAAATTCAGGAAATGACATCGAGACACCAGAACAGATGTTCAAAGCCATGGTATCTTTCGGTGGAGTGCCTTCACGTAATGTCACGCTTTGTGAACCGTTTACAAGCGTGGAAACTCCAGCATTCAAGATAGATGGTGTAAGGCTTTTATCCAACATAGAGTATTCAGCTGAGGGGATTCGCGTGTGGAGGGCGTACGGAATCGGTCCGGGTAAGATCGTGTATCAACAGCAGTCTTCTGGACAAGGTTCAGGCGCTTTACCGGCCCTTGTGGTAGCCCAAGTACACCGAAGTAATTTTTCATCGATAAAAGGGCGAACTGCTTCCGCGAAGCCCTCAGGGGATGAAAAAGAATCCACAGGCTCGGGAGGGGAAGATGCTTCGACTAGCCTTTTTGCTTGTCCGGAGGACGGATGTATAAAAAGGTTCATTAGGCATTCCTCAGTGTTTCGTCACTTGGACTATGGTAAGCACCAATATACCCTTGAGCATGAAACCTTATACGAAAAAGCTGCTGTCCAATATGCAGAACAACTGGAAGGACAAGGAGCCACTATGGTACCCGTCGTTAAGTGTCCCTACCAAACACGCCAGTGCACGAAATCTGGATGTCGGCTGGGCGCTGAAGGTAACTGGACCTCGACGTACTACAATCCTAGACAAAACTGTTGGGAAGGTTAGCACTTTTGGAGTCTTCATTGCTTCTCTCCCCTCCCCCCTCCTTCAATGTTGTGTAAAACTGAATGGTTTCAGTGGGAAATCGTTGAGCTGCCTTCCAACATTGAATAGGGGAGAGGGGGGCTATGTACGAAAAAGTGAAACTATTTCTTTTGAGCTTTAACAGAAGCGGGTTGAAATACAGCTCTGGTGTGGTTCATTTACATAACCTTCCCAACTACTTTTGTCTATGATTGTCTGAAAATTCAGGGTGTGGTCTTAAATTGGAAAGACGACTTTTTCCTTAGCGTTTACAGTTCCTTTGAAAAACAAGCACAATTAGTGTTTTCTTTAACATTTAACTGCTTTTTGCCATGTTATCATGAATTTTAGGCGTTTATCTGGTTAAAAATAAGGCAAGTTTTCAACTTTCATTACATGTGTTAGGCCGTCATGTTGCATTGGTGTCTCAATACGGTATCAAGTTGTAGAGCTACTAAAAATGATGAAAATTGCTTCGTAAATGAACAGAAAGGGGAGGAGACTAAATGATAGTTAATTAAAGGCAAAAAGCTGGTCTTGAAAGGTCAAACGAGTTCACGTACTAAACTCTTACAATGTCAGTTGCACTTTGCCAAGTTGAGAGCAGCGCCTTTTAAAAACGTCATATGCATTTCAAAGAGATCACGGAGTCACATTAAATAAGTAAATTAACAGTGATTACTTCTTTTAGCGTGACTAGGATGGCCTGTCAATCATTGACCTATTTTGGGAACAGTAAACATGTATGTGAACATTACTCCATTACATTACTCCATAAGAAAATGCAAAATATATGCCCAGTGAATGTGATATTTTGCAACAATGACGTAGTTATATGTAAAGCATACTGGAACACGTACAATGTTTTTCTCATTACGGACAAAAGCTATTGTATCTACTTATTTTCAACATTACTCCATTGAAACCATCTATAAACAAAGGTTAATTAGATACATTATTTCAATTTAAGCTCTCTTTATGGAGTAATGTTGCAATTTACCTAAAATAAAGCTGAAATGACCATCAAAACTCCTTCTACTATTTCCTTTGAAACCCTTTACACTCCAGTTTCAATATTTTATCTGTAGCTGTGCTGTAAAGGCATTATTTTAGGCTACGAAAATGGAGTAATGTTTGGAGTGATGTCGAGAGTAATGTAAGTGCTCTTGCACTGCTCGCACCATTTCTTGCTAAATCGATTGAAATAAATCAGTTTTTGGCATTCTTCCAACGTCCTCAAAATAAGAAAGCTTTCTTTTAACGAATATGAAACATGAAACAACAAAAATGTATTTTATGGCATTCTTAGTAAACGTTTTCCCAACAGAACGGATTTTGGAGTAACGTTATGAAGCGTCACGCAAGTCTGAAATCCAAATCATAAAACGATGATTTTAACCAAATTTCAGTATTGTGAGATTTTATTTATGCATTGGAAAGTACATTATAAGAACATGTCCAGAATAAGAAATGGAAGCCACATGTCAAATACTACGAGAGTTATAAGCGTTCAAAGCAGATTTCCTACTCTCATACAATCCTAGACAAAACTGTTGGGAAGGTTAGCACTTTTGGAGTCTTCATTGCTTCTCTCCCCTCCCCCCTCCTTCAATGTTGTGTAAAACTGAATGGTTTCAGTGGGAAATCGTTGAGTTGCCTTCCAACATTGAATAGGGGGGAGGGGGGCTATGTACGAAAAAGTGAAACTATTTCTTTTGAGCTTTAACAGAAGCGGGTTGAAATACAGCTCTGGTGTGGTTCATTTACATAACCTTCCCAACTACTTTTGTCTATGATTGTCTGAAAATTCAGGGTGTGGTCTTAAATTGGAAAGACGACTTTTTCCTTAGCGTTTACAGTTCCTTTGAAAAACAAGCACAATTAGTGTTTTCTTTAACATTTAACTGCTTTTTGCCATGTTATCATGAATTTTAGGCGTTTATCTGGTTAAAAATAAGGCAAGTTTTCAACTTTCATTACATGTGTTAGGCCGTCATGTTGCATTGGTGTCTCAATACGGTATCAAGTTGTAGAGCTACTAAAAATGATGAAAATTGCTTCGTAAATGAACAGAAAGGGGAGGAGACTAAATGATAGTTAATTAAAGGCAAAAAGCTGGTCTTGAAAGGTCAAACGAGTTCACGTACTAAACTCTTACAATGTCAGTTGCACTTTGCCAAGTTGAGAGCAGCGCCTTTTAAAAACGTCATATGCATTTCAAAGAGATCACGGAGTCACATTAAATAAGTAAATTAACAGTGATTACTTCTTTTAGCGTGACTAGGATGGCCTGTCAATCATTGACCTATTTTGGGAACAGTAAACATGTATGTGAACATTACTCCATTACATTACTCCATAAGAAAATGCAAAATATATGCCTAGTGAATGTGATATTTTGCAACAATGACGTCGTTAGATGTAAAGCATACTGGAACACGTACAATGTTTTTCTCATTACGGACAAAAGCTATTGTATCTACTTATTTTCAACATTACTCCATTGAAACCATCTATAAACAAAGGTTAATTAGATACATTATTTCAATTTAAGCTCTCTTTATGGAGTAATGTTGCAATTTACCTAAAATAAAGCTGAAATGACCATGAAAAGTCCTACTACTATTTCCTTTGAAACCCTTTACACTCCAGTTTCAATATTTTATCTGTAGCTGTGCTGTAAAGGCATTATTTTAGGCTCCGAAAATGGAGTAATGTTTGGAGTGATGTCGAGAGTAATGTAAGTGCTCTTGCACTGCTCGCACCATTTCTTGCTAAATCGATTGAAATAAATCAGTTTTTGGCATTCTTCCAACGTCCTCAAAATAAGAAAGCTTTCTTTTAACGAATATGAAACATGAAACAACAAAAATGTATTTTTATGGCATTCTTAGTAAACGTTTTCCCAACAGAACGGATTTTGGAGTAACGTTATGAAGCGTCACGCAAGTCTGAAATCCAAATCATAAAACGATGATTTTAACCAAATTTCAGTATTGTGAGATTTTATTTATGCATTGGAAAGTACATTATAAGAACATGTCCAGAATAAGAAATGGAAGCCACATGTCAAATACTACGAGAGTTATAAGCGTTCAAAGCAGATTTCCTACTCTCATACAATCCTAGACAAAACTGTTGGGAAGGTTAGCACTTTTGGAGTCTTCATTGCTTCTCTCCCCCCCCCTCCTTCAATGTTGTGTAAAACTGAATGGTTTCAGTGGGAAATCGTTGAGTTGCCTTCCAACATTGAATAGGGGAGAGGGGGCTATGTACGAAAAAGTGAAACTATTTCTTTTGCGCTTTAATTAACAGAAGCGGGTTGAAATACAGTTCTGGTGTGGTTCATTTACATAACCTTCCCAAATACTTTTGTCTATGATTGTAGTTTCACTGTTGCACAACAGTCATATTTTATCAAAAAGTTCAAACTCGGAGAGATGACAGGGCAAAAAGCTGATCCGGCATCAGTGGCTCGATCTATGATGCATGCAAAAGATATCAATGGTACCAGGATGTTCCAGTGACGACTTCCTGACAGCCAATCAAATAGGAGGATTCTTTTCACGTCTTGCGTCAAAGAAAACTCTCCCTGACGAAGAAGCTGAAATCGAGGTGATGGAAACTGCTAGATATGAGGCTGACATTGATACCATGATATCCCAGGTGGTTGACGATCTCACACCAAGGCACCCGATTGTGTTTGACTCTTTCAACCTTTGCGAACTGTCCTCTACAGGGAAACTAAACACCCTTTCAATGTGTTGTCACTTTGGTATCGCTGTTGAAGACATCAAGGTTAGGCGCCGGAAACCGTACATCGAAAAATTAAAAACGCTCAGTGATAAGTGTACTTGTAAGCAGCTATGATTAAAGTAGTATGTATTGGATTAAGTAAATTATATCCAAACCAGAATTCGACATTTTCTTTTCAAAGTTCTGGTCAAGTTTTCGTTTCTTTGCTGCCCGTGATTCTGTATTATTTCACAATGCAATGTATGATAAGGAATTTCAAGATAACATTTGCTAATTGTTTTCACAATACGCAGTTCTGTATACGAGTTTAAAAAACGGGACATTGGACTTTCATACTTGCGATTTGGTGGGGTTTAAAATCCTTAAAATTGCCAAAAACCGTAACATCGCCTGGATTAATGGGGTAGCATTTTGTTCTGAGCAGTCTTGTGACTGCTCTCTTTGAACGTTTTATGTTGTGCGTGCAATATAGTTAGTGGCACTTTTTGACACCTTTTTCCCCAAACTTCCCGTTGGCCGTTCTCGTCCTCGTTATTGCATCTCAGTTTGTCACGGTTCTTTACGCGCTGACGATTTTATTCTTTTTCAAAGTTGAACTTAATCGAATATCTAGTACGTGCGCAGCGTTTTACTGAAGGGACCCGATATGCTACTTTCGTGTATTCAGAACTCACTTATCTCGCGAAACAGTTAGGAATACAGTTTAAAATAGTAGGGCTCAATTTTTTGTCTCCCTTACGAGAGCCTGACTGGGGTTTATCACGTCCAAATCGTTGCGTGACATCCTTAAGGTTTTTAATAAATTTTGATTTCAACCTTAAAAGGTTGAAATCAGAATTTATTTTACCACAACCACAACGTAAAGTTTGTTTCCTTCATTTCGCACATAATTTATTTTTTTGGTCTTGATGCTTCCGAATAAATATGAAAAACAAGCGCAGGATTACTGTGAAATTGATGATGATAAGTCGCTTTTCATTCCTCACTTTAAATCAAATATACACGCAAATATGTTTTCTAATTTTCAGATCAAGTGCAAAAAGCCCTTTAAATCTTGCAATCGCATTCATAATACGCCAGTAATTAAGAAACGAAAGATATCATGAGCAACTGAAAAGAAGTGGCAGAAGTCACGGCTTGACTTCCGTGACACCATTTACACAAGTTGACGGATTGATGCTGTGACTTTGCCGATTTTGAGGGTGTTGATAGTCGGCGCTGATAAAAAGCCCGGCGCTAATTTTTATATCCGGATTAAGACCAACGTTTCGACTAATTAAATCTAAAAATTTCGGGCGATTTGCTATTTTACCGGGAATGGATATTTCCTTCTGAAAAAATGCACCGAGCCGGGAATTTCGACCACGCAAAATTTTGCTAATTTTTCACGGCTTTCCCTGAATTTCTGTTTCGACACAGAAGTGAATGTTTAGGCTCGAATTACTCGTTGACACGTATTAAAGAAGTTTCTGGGCACAAATGTGAGGTTAAAAGCGATGCGAACTGAAAATGGGGATTGATTTGAATTTAGCATCTTACGCTAAAATGGCGGCGTTTTCTCTGATCGCGGGGGCCGAACAGAATTTCGTCCTTGTCGGGAATTAAAATAAATCTTTCAAGAAAAAAATCCCACCACGTTTCTTACAGTATGATAGGCTATCTTTGTATGAAATATGAAGAATTTTTTTTTTTCATAATGTGCCAAGCTTTTTTATTTTCGCTCGGTTTTAGTGGACATTTCCTCTTAAAATTCACAGTTTTCTTTCAACAGCGACAATGGACAACACTTCACTGTTATAAGTTAGGGCATCAGGACTTGGCTTTTGCCAGGACAGCAATCGATATCTGAATTGAGGCTGATACACTTGGGCATAACACAAAATCTTCTTATTGCAAAAGAAAGAATACATCTGTCTTTTATCGTAACTTTTACAAAATTATCGAATCTGATTGGTTATCAACAGCCCAGATTTCTACAGTTTGTAATTGGATAGTTATACGCGTCATCAAGCGAACGCTAGTTGTACTTGAATCATGTATCATTTTCCAGATCTGTTAAAAGAAAGTAAGAAAAAGTTGTGAAGATTGAGCTTTAAAGATTTTATCACCGTCGTCTTCCAGTATTTTGTGATACTTGAGATTAATTTATAATAGGACTTCGTGCCGTACAATTCAGGTAGTAATCGTGCTCGAAATTTCAAATTACTCACCCGATTAGTACTCGCTGAAATGTACTCCACTCGCTCCTATTACCATTACTTGAACGAATCGGGACTGAATTCAGTTTCTCTAATGGCAAATAAGCGATCGCGCTTGGTTCAGGTAAAATATATGTTCAATTGTTTGTGAGAATATGAAAGTAGTGCCTGCTCAGCTATCATTTTAATCATATTTAGTAAATAATCCCCTTCAAGCAACTGGTATGTTGGCTGATAATAGGCCGAGATCAGCCAACATACTAGCAAGAGAAAAGGGTTCGCTCCTATTACCATTACTTGAACGAATCGGGACTGAATTCAGTTTCTCTAATGGCAAATAAGCGATCGCGCTTGGTTCAGGTAAAATATATGTTCAATTGTTTGTGAGAATATGAAAGTAGTGCCTGCTCAGCTATCATTTTAATCATATTTAGTAAATAATCCCCTTCAAGCAACTGGTATGTTGGCTGATAATAGGCCGAGATCAGCCAACATACTAGCAAGAGAAAAGGGTTCAATTTTCATATCGCTCGTAAATAGCGTTGCGCACGATTGACTGAGGCAAAAGCAAGTACATTTCATTGGCTTAGTTAACAATTATTCCGTGTGAGCGGACTTTGGGTATGAGGTGGTATAAAATAGCCGAGGAGGCGCGTAGTGCCGAGATGGCTATAACCAGTCTCATATCCAATAAACGCGATTGGACTAACTGTTTTATTAAATTTTCATTAAATTCTGAACTATTTTAGTGCGCTCGACTCCAGATCGAGTGGTCCGGGTTCGGGGCCTGACAGAGGACATTGTGTTGTGTTCTTGGGCAAGACACTTTACTCTCACGGTGCCTCTCTCCACCCAGGTGTATAAATGGGTACCGGCGTAATGCTGGGGGTAACCCTGCGATGGACTAGCATCCCATCCAGGGGGGAGTATAAATACTCCTAGTCGCTTCATGCTACTGAAACCGGAGATAAGCGCCGGCCTGATGAGCCTTCTGGCTCGTAAGCAGAGACTTATTTTACTTACAGAACGACAGGATGTTGTCTCAGTTTTTAGAAAACAACCGACGCAATCAGTTTCCATATAAGGTCATCAATGTATATGAGCTGATAACCGAGATTGAGCGAGCCAATCAGAAAGCTAGAAATGCAATATCCGAGATTGAAAATTCAATAATTTACGATATCATTGTTCATTAGCATTGCAGCGAGTTTGTCAGATGAAATAATGGAATCACCAAATTAAAAAATCAATGATCTGAAGATGACTTCCGCTCAGGTTTTCGAACTGTCAGTCAGTGTCATCTCAAACAGTCCTTCTCAGGACTACACTAACCCGGACGATCGTACCTTTCTTAAAGGGGTACTCTGACGAAAATAGCATCTTTCCTATCTAAGCCATTTTGAAACATAAACAAGTAGTTTGTGTGAGAAGAAAAATGCTGTTTACTTTTTTCAAATATCTCTTTTCGTTCCAGAGATATTCGAGTTTTTAAAATATGCAAATTAGCCAAGTGATGACCTCATACACTCAACCAAATTTTGTTCAAATATGATGAAAAGAGATATCTCAGCCAATTTGCATCAGAATTTTTTGATTTTTTGCAGTAAGATTCTACTAAATGTTCTCCACAATTTGAGCTTAACAGTTCTGTTACCATGGTATCATACTGGGTTCCAGTATTCCCCCATATTAAAAGCTTTTCTGGCTACCTTTGGCATTCCATTTTGATATTTGCTAACAGCACTTCATACCCATGATCCAGCAGGCATATAAATATGTTACCTCGAGCTTGTGGACTTGTTTAGCATTTTTCAAGCTGAAAATCACTAACATATTGAAATCAAGTGGGTGGGACTGGAAAAAAGTAAGTTGCCATGGGAACAGAATTTCTTGTAGTCATTGTGTGTTTCCTGTAGAACTATTACACTACCAAGTTTCGATGGTCTGTGCTGCAAATTGGCCAAGGTAGCTCTATTTATATACTCAATATAATATTGGGTTGAGTGTATGACGTCATCAGTCATCTCATTTGCATATTTTACCCATTTTTCAAACTTAAATATCTCCCGAACTAATGAAGATATTTGCAAACAGTAAATTTTTTCTTTTATGGAATTCTATGTGACACACTCAAAAAATCAGGGGGTAAAAATTTGATCAGAGTACCACTTTACTTATGATATGACTCCTGGGTTCAAACCATTTACGAATCATTTTTAATTTACGAATGAATAAAAGAAGATACCATTGGTTACCCCCAATTTTCTTTTTGGATTTCAATAACACTTGTTATGATCTGCTATTCCCGCATATTCAGTAAATCGAGCAAAAATACCTGCGAATTAGTAGGCACCGTCCTTAATTATAAGAGGTACGATTTAAAGTAATTTAGGCTTTCTTGCTCTCTTTCTTCGGCAGGGATATTATATCATAAAGAAGATCCTCTGTAGTGGAGGCTGTGTTTTCCAATTTCTAATTTGGATCTATTGATGTGGCGGCCTAGCGGTTAGGGCGTTAGCTTTGAGATCCAGAGTTCCCCCTTTCAAGACCCGTCCACTCGTTGAATTTGATCCTGGTAGTCCCTGCTTCAACTTCTCAGCTGCACTTGTAAATAGCCATCTGTTTTGCCTCCGGTCAGTCGGGAATCTTAAAAAGAAAGTTGTTGTTCGTTTCGTTGGCCCTCAAAAGCCCCTGTGGTGTGGGGAATTAAGTATGTACGTGTGTATGCGCTAGCCGCTGCCACTGTCAAAACAATGCTGCGGTAATTTAGTAAACTTTATCTATTGTTCGGTAAATGTCGAGACACTAACGACCAAACACAGTTCGTTGCAGCAAGAAGTAGAGATAGAGCGGACCATAAAATTCCGGGAAAAAAAAATTAACCCTCTTTTTTTGTTCTTCGGAGAAATTGCCAATGATGAGGTAAAAGATGGAAGAATTCAACCAGAGTTACCCAACAGAATAGAGGATAAGTGCCAGGATGAAGGTCCCGACGGCCACACAAGAGACCAGTCCAGATATTTGGACGAAGAGAAATTGGCTTTCGTTCAGAATTATCTAGAAAGAGCAGAGGATGCACACAGTGTGAAAACAGAAACAAGTGATAGTGGAATGGAAACTCGTAGCGCACCATCTGAATTTGAAATGGAAGAAAGAAACGGTAAGGCTGTAGTGTTGTTGCTTGATGGCTTTGTCTTTACTCTCCTGGCTGCTTGTTATTTTTCCCTTCATTTGATACTTTCAAGCGGTTCTGTCGATGTCAGGGGCGGTAAGTGCTTTAAATACTCACGGAAAAAGCTGCGAACAGTGGCTCGCCGAGGTGGAAACCACTCGATGCCACTATCTGTACGAAGAATGCATATAGTAGAGGAACCCTATGCGGGACGATTCGTTAGAATTTGCTCTCCAGCTCAACTACTAGCTGGAAATGTCTTATTATAGACAACGTAATCCATTTGGTTTTCTATAAGTAAATACGTTATTATTTCGATAAAAAAGTACATATTTCATTTTCGGAAAGACTTAGATCGTCAATTCGAGTTGTGAATTTCCAACGCAAATAATGAGCTAAAGAATCCGATGGGATACTACAGTCTGCAGATTTTTAAAATATAAATTATCAAGCTTTACGAAGAAAATATAACTAAGGTTTAGATACGACAATTGTCCAGTTGGGTGCTCCTGACAAAACACGCTCTGATGTGAATTGAACAAAAGTGGTTCGTTCCTCAGTTTGCGTGTTCAGTGAATAATCAGTACTGTTACTTTTTGTTCTTTTTTTTTTTTATTAGAATTCCCCTATGATGCGTGTTTGAAAGACGTTAGTGCAGGATTAGTTGGTGAGCTGATGGCAAGACTTCAAGTTGATCTCGTTTCACGGAATAAGTTTTATAAATCATTTGGACTGGATCAACACGTGACACAATCTCGACGTAAAATCACAAGAATGTTGAACATTATAGAATTGTTTCCCGATACTCCTATCAAATTGTTAAAAGATGTCTGTCAGGCCCTGCAGCTGTATGATCTCGTTGAGATTTGTGACAAAGCAAAACCTCGGACACTGCGTCCTGCTCTTCCACTGAAAGAAATGGCGACATCACTAAATGATAGCAATCGGCCAACAACGGTTTACAGGAAGGCCAAAGTTTTGATTGTTGATAACCAGAAAAACGTTGCAGACACCATTGAGAAAATCGCAAATCTTTTAGAGAAGATCTGTCCGGGAAGCGAAATTTGTAGCGTAGCAACAACTTACTCGATGACACCAGTGCATTATCTGGCACAGAGGACCCACCTTGAGAACCAGATATCTTATCATAATCACCAGATACGTATCTTATTGCGGCAGACCAGATCGAGAGAACTGGAAAAGTTAATGATTGGTTCTGATGTCGACGAAGATACTGTGATTACCGGGGACGCGCCACCGTCTGCTCGGCCATGGGGATATCAAGAAGTTGTTCTAGAAGGTCGAAAGAAAGCTTTGCTTGAAGGAAAAAACAAGATTGAGAAATTACACTCAGAGATGGAAGAAACTAAAGCCAAAGTTTCACTTGTTTGCGAGAAATGGAGTCAACAAAGAGGTTAGATTGTTCTGTCAATACTTTCAAGTTGATAGGTGGACAGAAATCTCAGAGAAAGACAGTTGGCAAAGTGAACTTTCACTTTGGACTGGAAAAACATACCAGTGCACACAAAAATTTCCTCATACAAAGAGACAGGACAAGGATAGAGCGTGACTTCGGGATGCGAACCTTGGAGCTTAGCGACCGCATCCACTGTTCAAAATTACTATTTGCTCCGGGATTTTCTATCCCGTAGTCACTCCATCCGTCTAGCGCCTGTTAAATTTTGATTTTGAAACGGTCAAGCATATGTTGACAAATGGTCGATTCTCGCTGAGTTAGGTTAGGTTTTGTATACCAGCGAGCAGAACACAGTTAACTTTGTCATCCATGACTTAGCCCGCTCGAAAATGTGAGCGAATTTGTCAATTCTGTGAGAATTTATCGCTCTTCGCGTGAAGGTAGCTCCTTTCCCGAGTGACCAGTCTTTACTATTCATGATATAGTCAACGGTGCAAGCGAAGATAAAACTCGACCAAATACAATTTGAACCCGCCATAGCTACAAAAGACACATTGGACTAGAGATAGGCATGCTTCATCTAAAAATATATTTTTATAGATTGTAAATATGAAGCTAAAATTGAACGGTGTTGTACGAATTTTGACCTTCGCCCTTTTGATAAACACCGTAAAAAACACACAGTACGTCTGGGCTGCCTGTGCTACTGCTTCTTTCAAGGGCAAATTCGTGACAAATTCGCGCACGTTTGTGTCATAGTTTTCTTAAGAAAGAAGAAACATACATGAGAGCGTTAACTGTGAGAGTTAACGCTAAATGAAATTAAAAAAAAACCTTGCTGACTATATGTTTGAGTGTCCAACAACGAATTGTCTACTAGTATTAATGCAAGACAATTCCCGCGTTCTCGCCACTATCCGCGACAACTGGCTGTTAATACTGTTTGCCATGCTTGAATTGCCTAATACTGTGTGCCTCGAATGAATTTTGTAAATTGATTCCGAATTAAAAATTAAAAGCCCTTTTATCTATTTATTTATTTCAATTGTTTTTTCCTTATAGGTAACCAAAGTGTTATTTTGTTCTTCTTTCAAATGGTCGACGATCCTAAATTTGGCGACTCAAATGCGATTACCGACATTGTAATCGAGAAGTTGCAATCTTTTCCAACTGAAGCAAAGCTTTTGTTAACTCCTGGAAAAGGAACACTGGGAGAAGTTCCTGAAAGTCTTCATGTGAAGTATTCGAGTAGCATTGGTGTTATGGCAACTATTTTTAATGTTCTTTTAAGGCGTTGGCAAACCCTGGACCTCATTTCAATCATGAGGGAAGTGCAAAGGACTATCAAAGTGTCCACGATTAGTATTTCGGACAATTTGTCCTCCATTCCGACATTTTGGAAGATAGAGGAACAATCATAGAGTGGTAATTCTTATTTTCTTCTACTTTATGATGTTCATATAATTATAATTGATATTACTATTACCGTAGATAATGTGATAAAAAGTTATTACTTTTACAGGGAGAGCCAATCTTTTGCACCCCATCACTGACTTTAACTCAATATTTTAAAAAGATTTAGTCAAGTAATTTGTTACTATTATATGACTACAATCATATTCAAAAGTGTTGGGAAGGTAGCTAACCCCCTTCCCACTTTTCAATGTTGGATTTTCCAGGGGAAAAAAATGGTGACTTTTTGTACCTGAAGAACTCCAACATTGAACATGGGGGAGGGGGGCCACAAGAGCATGGTATTTCCCAAATACTTCAACCATTATTGAGAAAAATCGAATTAAATGTAAAGTGAACTGATGCCCGCAACCTTCTCAACAACTTTTGACCACGATTGTAGCTCCGTGAGCGGGCAAGATGAACCAAATCCCACTTGCTTGGTCTCGCGAGATCAAAGATCCTTTTTTGGTGTTTTATCCCATATAATAAATCCTTCATTGACCAAGCTTGTTCGGTCAAGATGGCTGGATATTGGCCTCGTTCTTTTTTTTGCGTGTTGATGGCAAGAAAAAGAACTTGGCCAATATCCAGCTATCTTGACCGAACAAGCTTGGTCAATAACCCATTTGTCTCACGAAGAAAGGAATGTATAGTTAAATTTTGGTAATAAAAGTTGGTCTTATCACGGGTGGAATCACTTTTATTATGCGAATGCTTCCCGGGAGCGTTTCTGTTTAAGATCCTCATTTCATCTGCGTTTTTGGACGGTTAGTACTGGTTGAATAGTGTAGGTTATAGTGCCTTGGAGATTAAATATGGAGTTCACAAGCACAACAGCAAGAATATCAAGGGCACTCAACAAGTAAATTAAACCAAAAGTTATTGAGGGACATTTCTAGCCTCCTTGTAAAACATAAAGACTGTCTAAAGAGATGTTTTTGTCACCAAGAAAAATTTGATCTGTTCGGATATCTTAGGGAATGATATCTTCATTTCAGAAATTGCTAGCTGAACGTTACCTTCGAAGAACTTCCAACCGAACCATTTGCTCATCCGAAACTGCTATATAGGTGACCTTTTTAATTACCAAAAATTGCAAAAATATCCCTTCCGAAAACGTAAGGGACTGCTTTTCCCTGGTTGCGAATCTTTTAGGTGATGTTTTAGTAACTGAAACGTCTGTAGCTGTTTGGCAACGTGGAACCGAAATTATTAGAGCAGTTTGACTCTCCCGAGCACATATTTCACCAACGACTATCGTTGGATGCCCCTGGAATATGTAGTGTATGCTATGTGACATATACATAAGAACAAAACACAATAACGCGGTGTTTATTAGTTACAATGCTGGGTTCTCGACTCGGCCAAAAGAAACTGCAGAAACTAGATTTCAATTGATCAGATCCGGTCAGACGTAGTATATTTCTGTTTATGCTCAAAGCGATGTTTCGTTATCCCACAGCGTAATGAAAAAAGGGACGTTCTCCATGCTTGTGCTTGCGTGCTTGCGACCGTTGTGAAAACCAGACGTTGACTCTTTTTCCGACTTTCCCAACCGCCAGAAAGCCGCGTGAAATCAGCCATCGCCAAAAAATGCTTTTTTTCTCTAAAAATATTTAAAGTTAGGGGGAAAGCAATACATCATTTTAAAGCTAAGGAAATAAGCTTTTCAAAAACATAAAACGCCTTCACAGACACCTAAGCATTTTATAAAAGGAAAATGTAAAGAAAAATAATGACAAAAAAATAACACACAATTCAGTTTTCCACAGGAATTGCAATTTAAAACCACTATAGAACTACAACCCACGGGGTTACCTCGGGCGAGGTTTGTCACCTTTGTGGAGCCTTGCTGTTGTGCTACAGTGCTTTTTAATGGTTGGTCGTTACGTCACAAAAAGAAAACCGTTAGGATATTTCAAAGCTGTGCCCGGATGAAAGGTCATAAATGCGATGTGGAGATTTCATTGTTACCCGAGTAAATTGATTACCCGAATTAATGCCCTTATGTGTCCAAATGAAAGCAAAACAAAGTGGCCTTAAACAACGAAAGTATATAAATTTAATTTAATTAAGTTGAGGGATATAGGAGGTCAGTGCAAAATAAAATGGCGGTTGGGAAAGCAAAATTAACGAAGTTCACCTTTTTGTTGCGAATTTTTGTGGCAATTTGCAAATACCATATATGTAACTAGTTTGTGGACTTGTGGATTTTCAGTCCGGCAATTCTGTAACTTTCCTCCATTTATGATGAAGGAAAGTGGAGTACTCGGAGAAAAACCAATGAATCGGGGTATTTCAAATGGCTACTCACCCGAACCGCTAGAAATCCCGCTTAACAAGCATTGGTGTTTATGTACGTATGGGAGCCGTTTTGCTTTGGCAATATCGTACTTGATTACGGACGGTTGTCGAAAGTAACTAGCATTTTTCCAGTTAAAAATATAATATACGTAGGAAGCTAAGTGGAGATTGCACAAGCTCTCTTAGAATTTTGTTGCAATAGGACACATAAAATTATGTTCTTTTCTCCCCGAATTTTCTGAAACAAGGAAATCTTTGTAGATTCTTTTTCCTTGAAGCAGAATAAATAAATTTAAAGAAAAAAAGGAAATAGAATATCATTACCCAGTTTCAATTACTCCCACTTTTGCAGTAAGACAAATTCACTCGTTCTAACGAAATACTTTTGAATATTTATCAAACTTTAGACGTCATCTAATTGCGTGTAAAAATAGACGGAAATGCTCCACCAAGTGTGATCGTCCTGTGGTATTATTGGTATTTCATGGATCGAGCATCCTTTATCTCATACAAGGCTTGCGAGGGTAGCTATTAGTGGACTTAGATAAGTAGTTTCTATGGCACGTGAATGGAAAGAATTTGATGTTTTTCATTCGTGTTGTTTAACAATAGCAACAATTTCACTCTTGCCGAGAAAATAGGCTTCACCCATGTGTTGCCGCAGAGTACTGCCGCTTGGACGAATTACAATATGTACAGGTTGCAGTGCGTCTGCTAAAGTAACTAAGGCTTCCCATTCTGGTTTAGGATCTAGGAAATCAGTGGAATAGTATTTCTTTCATGATAGGTCCCACAAGAAGTAGGCTCGATTTCCAACTGTTTTGGGAGTGCGGTTAACATCCTCCTCCCAATTAACGAACGGCTGGATCACTGGTCCGCGTCGTTTATCCGTGACGTGGCACCCGTCGCAATTGTATTTTATATTCAGCCAATTGTAATTTGTGCATGGCAGGCAGGCGACTTTCTGATTGGTGGAAAATGTAATTGGCTGTACCAGTGATCCAGCCTTGGTGTGCGCGGAAGAACGCGGGCGCACAAAACAGCTGGTCAATCGAGCCTACACAAGAAGCTAATCACCGAAAATCCAGACTATTCATGCTCTCCTTTTCCGGATTACTTCCAATATAATTAGGGCGCCCTGAAAATTATTTAAGTTCCTCGCAAAGAGGTGCTTAACAGTGCTAGTATCTTGGTAAGTTCTTCCTCAGCATTGTTTTATCAATTGACTGCTTGTGCTACAGGAGGTACAGAAACTTCCACACCCAGCACAGCCTCCACACCCGCCACATCCACCGCACCCACCGGAAGCTCCAACAGTGTGCTTGTAGTGTGAACTAGTCGGTACAGTTTTACAAAAGTAACCGGCTGCCAAAACAAGCCTCAGGTCTTTGTTATGAATCATACGTGGCACCATGTAGCTACTTAAGTCGCGAGGGTTATAGGGCTGGCACAGAAGATGAAGAATGGCAACTGTAAAACCAAGTGCAATGGCCTCTGGGATATCTTGAATCTCTGCTGGAAATGAAATTTGTCCTGTTCTGAGGTCGACGTTGAGGCAAGACTTTTCGCCAAAAAGATGTATGGGAAATTTCTCTCCTGAAGCCTCGACTCTTTTCCATTCTTGAACCTCAAGAAGGATCAGTCTTGCTGGCTGGCCCTTAATTCCAGGGGTTCCCTCAACAGCTGGTTTTCTAGCCCCTAGATGTTCTGGAACACCGGGTATACCAGGAACACCCTTTACATATCCTTTCCATTTGCCTATGCAGATTCCCCAGTCTTTGCTTCCTCTTATAAGTATTGCTCTTTCTCCCTCTTGCTGACTTAAAGTGCAACATTTATACGGGTTACTGACTTGCTGAATCTGAGGAATAGCCTCTTCACCAACTAGATGTGCTGTGCTTACAACCCTTCCAGTCTTGTTAATAATCTCAACAGAGGAGAGTTGCAGCATAACAGAGTGAATAACGCGACAGGCAAAAGCTTCTCGACCACGATAATCTACTAATTTGTGCATTGCCACTTCACATGGGCACGATGGAGATCGAGCCAACAAGGCTGGTGAAATTATCAATGTCGGGGAGCTCAAGATCTGTGCAGCATCTTCAAAGCGACGCGACTAAATTCCTGCTCCCGTATCACAGTGAAGACGTAACTGTGAGGTTTATCTTCACGAATCACGGTGGTGAACACAACCTTCTGCTCACCTGCATTAAGGGATACTTCGTGCCTCGTTGGCTCAGGCGCTTCACTGTTTTGAGACTTGGAGGCATCATCCAAATAACGGGAAAAATTGTACTCGCTAGCCACGTCAAAGTAGTTTCTAAAGCAAGAGCAGTATACATTCTGGTATGTACGAACCTGAAAGAAAACGAAAGCATACATTCCGATTTGGTGTAAATATAGTTACAACATACAAACCGTATTAATGGCAAATTATCGCTCTATACTATGAATGTATATGGAATGCGTTCGATTGACCGTATTCCGGAATAGAAATACAAGGAATAGAAGCTATAAATCATTCGTTTTCACGGATATTACCATGGAAATTGTAGAACAGCTGCGAAAAAGCTATCTTTACTATGCTTGTTGCTTCAAAACGCCAAAGATACCGTCTTAAATCATCACTCCGCATATTTTCATTCCGGAATAGGGTCAATGAAACACCAGCTGATTTCAGAGTTCTAGCAAATCCCAAATTCAACAAATGAGGCATGTATTTATATCTACATTAACTGGCTTTCCTTACGCCTTCTTGGGGTAAAAAAATCTTTCATCTATGTGCCTCATACAACGAATATCTAGGTTACCTTGAGTCGTTCCTTATTGTTCAGCAAATACATTGCGGAAACTGTTATGTTAATGTTCCCTTAACGGAAATTTAAAAGAAATTGTTGCGATTTTCCAATTTTGACTTTTTACAACGGCAACTAACAACCGGGCAGTTTCTAGTAATTAGCTGTGGAAGTCAGTGAATCCCTTTTTTTTAAGCTTTAAAAAGCACATGAAACCGCCTGAATAGAAACCATCGTTAACTATGAGGCAGTAAAA
>NC_090885.1:30345605-30355605 GCF_036669925.1 Montipora capricornis
CCCGATTCTCAACCAACTGAGCCACCGGTGAGCGGTCATTCGATCTTATCGTGTTGTTCTTCGCGTGATATATCCCTCAAAAATCCACCGTTTCTGCGAGGTGGGCGGTGTATATAACACAAGTTGTTTAGCAGTTATGAATTCAGAGGCCCTGTCAGACATTTGAAACCACCACAACACATCAGTTACTTATTTCCTCTCTCATCCTGGCCTCAAGTCATCTCCTTTTACCAAGGGCGTGGCCTTGTAATTTTCAGATCCTTTGCGTCACATTTCTGGCAGGAACCCATAAAAAGGAGCCAACAACTCCAAAACTAGGTCTAGGCAACGGTATTTTCACATATCAAGATGTTTTTAGACAAGTTCTTAAATGAGATTTGGCTCGGACACGTGGCCATTCTCAATCCAATTGGTAATAATTACTCATGCAAGACTTGTGTTTCGGGGGAAAATCAATCTAAAAACAACTTGGTCTATAAAAACGCTGTTCCACAAATACAATAAAGTTGTACACTCCTAGTGATGGTCTCTTCTGTCTATTTTTAAATACCCGGACACTTCTTTCATGAGAACAGCGTGTATCGTTTTCCAAAGAGGGTGATAAGCGACAGCGAAGGATTTGAGAGACTGCAGAGATCCAATGCCAGATCAGTAGAGATTAATCCTGCTCTTTTGTCGCCATTAACCAGGATATCACGTGTATTATCAGTGCCATTCTCAGTCACGTGACAATCGATAAAAAACGAGTCAATTGACAGGGTTCGAAAGCTCGTGTTAGTAAGCGGCAATGTTTTAACTGAAAGATATCTTTCTCCTTTATTGTGTGAAGTCCCTCTAAGTTTCCGAATCTCGCGCTAAAAGTCTTTGACTTAAAAATCACACAGAGTGCTCTGATCCGTATGAAGAAGTAAAAAGAGAAGCTCATCACTTGGCTCCAGTTGTTCAAACGATGGATAGCCCTATCCGCAGGATAAATCGCCATACAGTGGATAAGCGAATAGCGAAACCAAGAGACCAATTTCGATATATTAAATTTCAGTCATAAACAAAAGGCATCATCTCGAGGCTCTGGGGAATAAACTCATACAAATCCTTATATTTATTCCCCAGAGCCTCAAGATGATGCCTTTTGTTTAGCACTGAATTTTAATATATCGAAAAAGGTCAATTGCGCGATTCAATGGACAGTGAGTTATCCCTTAGATAGCGTTATCCACCTTTTGAACAACTGTGGCCTGGTGAATATGTGGAAACACTTTGCGAATGTTAACTTCGTCGGATCCAGTTTTTTTTTTAATGTCCAGTTTTTTTTTAAATGTGCCAAAAATTATCCAAAAAGCCTTGGAGATCTTCTTCGATGTTGGCCTGTCGACTGGTCTGCTCGCGGAGTTCGTTAAAACGGTCTTTCAGTCTCCGATTAGTTTCTGCAATGTATTGTTTATGGGCAACGATTGAATCGTACCATGTCGAAACAAAAAGAATCCAGTTTGCCGTGCGCCTGTTTAGTAATAGATCAACATGACGTTAAAATGTGGTCCTATTCCACACTACAATTACGTAATCAATTCTTAAAATATAGGTAAAGGCCTGGCCAAACGCTCGCAACATTTCAACGCAATATCTGGCGACATTATTGGGCACCCTGGTGCGATTTGTTGCAATATGTTGGTTGATGTTGGATCAAATTTGAAGACGGTTATTTTTTTTTCGTGCAACATTTTGGATGTTGCATGATGTTGTTCTTATTTGGCCACGTTCACGCAATATTAGGGAGCTTACGCCAGGAAAAGGACGACGGCTAAGAGAACGCCACAAAACAATGGGTTTAATGAGCAAAAACAACAGCTCTGCATACCCTGCACGTGTGTTATGCATTTTGGTACATTTCTTTGCCGTCTTCGTCCTGACAATGACGTGAATTGACCAAATTTGAGGTTGTGTAGAGGACAAGAGAATCTGACGAAAAATTTTCCCAAACAACCACACCGTTAATTCCAGTTATTTTTATTCCTGCAATGTTGATACACACTTTCCAATCAGAGCGACTTGGGGTTGTAGCGAATTTATTACAATAACGGGTAATAATATTTTTAGACGGCGTTCTCGTTGGCGGCGTCGTCGTCCTTGCGTAAGCTCCCTAGTTGCACTACTGCATGCACTCTGGATCCACTTGTTGCGTGCCAGGGGCCTGGGGTACATAAACATCGACATGTTGCCTTGAAAATGTTGAAAATGTTGGTTGCGTTTGGCCAGCCCGTTTAACACAGGTCGCAACATCGTGAAACAATGTTGCAAGATGTTGCTTTGAAATGTTGCGAGCGTTTGGCCAGGCCTATATTCTTAAAGTAACGTGAATTTATACTAGCCAACTTTTATTGAGCTCAATCCTATTCTCCTATGAGTTTATATTGCTGGGAAATTTCACCGTGCATACTTAAAATTAAGTATCGTACATTGGGCATGACTGATGTATTGCCTTACAAGGAACAAACGTTGCCTCTTAGTGCGACTAAGCCTTTGGTGGGACTCGCGTAACTAAAACAGCAATCAGTCGGGCCGGTCAGTATACTTCCATTTTGCTTGACAATCTGAATATGTGGGGACATCTCTCTAAAGAAAGCCACAGCTCTGTTGCAGAAGTCCGCTGAAGGCTTTTCAGCCTTGTATGGATCAACATGAAACAGTTTACTAAATTTGATCCAAGGACTCCTAACCTATTTTGCAGTCTTTCAAATGGTCAGTCTCTGTTCTGGATATATTTAGTATACTCTTTCGATTCATAACTTATTTCAAGCAAATATGTTGAACATAAATGTCTTGTGTATGATTTCTAGTTTCCCCGGTAGCTCGTAAAGCTCCTTTAATTAAAAAAATAAGCTACAACATCATCCGCAAGTCAAGGCCATTTGATCACCTCAACTGCAGGCATGCGTCCAGTGTTTCGTTGATAACATGCATTTGCCATTAAAAATTTGCATTCAATTCCCACGTCATTTAGAAAACGTTGATCAATTTCATGAGCAGCTTAGTACCTTGAGTACCCAATCAAAGAACCAGATGACTTTCCACAACCTTGTTTTGACCCTGCTTCAATGAGAATGTCGGCCATATCTCCACAGATTCTGTCATGAGTTCCATCATACAACAACTATAGAAGATCAATTAATCTTCATACACCCAGTTTAAATCATCAGGACTTCACACATTAGCAACGGAACCTAGTCAAATGCAGCTGCATGGTCGATCATTATATAATACAGTCAGACAAAGTGTTCCTCAATGATAACTGTCGCAGTAGAAATACCCCATCAGTTGTAGGTATGTCCCCCCTAAAACCAAACTAAGCTCTTGAAACGTTTTCTTTATAATTATAATTATTCTTTATAATTATCCTCCAGCTCGATTACCAGCCGCTATTTCGGCAGGGGATTTCGGTAAAGATCTGTTCGGAAGGAATTGGCTAAAATTTTGGAATATTCGAACGCAGACTTTGAAGGGGTACTACTACTTTGAACAATGTTCTGAACAGATTCCCTGGATAATTTGGAAATTTAAGGAAGGTTTTCAAGAGTGAGTAAAAATCTCGAAACCATATCAAAGAACGCTATAATTCTCCTGATCTGAGTATGTAGAGTTAATGACCCGACTCTTGTGCACCGAATTTATCGACCCCCTTGGTATTGAGACAATTTTAGCGAATCGACTCATTTTCCTGGATAAAGATGAGGGCGCTGCCCGGCCGATCGATGTCAGAGAAGTTGCATGGAGGATAATGGGAAAGTGCGTTATGCACGTGGCAAACCCCGATGTCATTGATGCACGTGGTTCCCTTCAAGTTTGTGCAGGACCCAAAAGCTGAAGTGAAGCTGCAATTCATGCAATGCGCAGCATCTTCGATGCGGATGAAACGGATGCTGTTCTGTTAATTGATACATCAAACGTTTTTAACAACATGAGCAGAGCTGCGGCACTACATAATATCCGAGTACTGTTTCCGACCCTGATACACATCCTGATAACTACCTATAGACAACCTGGGCGTCTTTTCATTACAGGTGGGGTGAAGAGCTACAAGGATGACCCTCTATTCACGACTGCTCTTCTCTAGCGCAGCAAAACAGTGTTGGCTTGCTGATGACGCAACTGGAAGTGATTCCCTGCACGACGTGAGGAAATTGTGGGAGAGAGTGGAGAGAGAGAGAGAGTGGTCAGGGAGTGGTCCTGCGCAGGGTTACTTCCCTAATGCCAAGAAATGTTGGTTAATAGTCAAACTGGAAAGTGAACAGGCTGCCAGGGAGGTTTTTTAGAAACACTGCTATTAACGTCACCGTGGAAAGCCACAAAGAATTGGGCGCGGCTCTGGGATCTAGATCGTTCCTTAAAGAATATGTTTATTTATTCATTTAGCTTCGCCTAACTGGAATACAATATATATATATAAGTAAAAAGTAGAGAAAATAATACAAGCAGAAAAAAAAATTAAATAAAAATAAATAAATAAATTAAAATAAAAAAAAAAAAAATAAAATAAAAATTATAATAATAAATATAAAAATAATTAAAAAAATAAAATAAAAAAATTATTAGGCGGGGAGACCACTACAGCATAGCCAATTTTCAGTGGATCCCTTGTTAATTATTTATATAAAAATACTTAATAACTAAAGCTACTAATATGTAAGCATGAAACTTGAGAGGAAACAAAGCGGAAGTCCAAATTGCTAGAAGCAGCACGTTGGCGGGCATAGGAGAGACCTCGCTTTGTTACACCTAGGACAGATTGTTCTCCAGGTTCTAATGTCGTCAACGTCATACAAGCTCAGAGCCTTTTTATAATATTGAAGTGAACGTTTAAATGAAGCTGGAGAGATGTGACTTGTGCGTAGCTCAGCGGGAAGAACATTCCATGCGCGGCACGCGCGTATGAAAAATGAACGTTGATAAGTAACAGTTCTACTTCAGTTAGGAATATAAGTAATAGTACTGCTGCTCGATGTCCTAGTAGATCTCGCAAATTGTCTAGTTACAGGTAAAGCTTCGCTGTCTATGAAAACTAAGTTATTAACAGCTTTGTAGAAAAAAACCATGTCCAAATATTCATGCCAGTATGAGCTGGGTAACAGATTTGTTAGTTGGAGGCGGTTCTTATAGGTTACATCACAACGGAAAGGGAGCTTCAAAATTAGTTTTGTTGCACGGCGCTGCACGTTTTCAACTCGTTTAAGTAGGCCAATGGACTGTGATGACCATACTTGGGTTGCCGAGCCGAGATGGCACCGGACGATAGAAAGGTAGAGTGTACGACGCGTTTGGGTGCTTTGGATGTACCTAGAAACTCGGCGCACAAACTCAAGGAGTTTGTTGGCTTTTTTTTGTTGGGAAGAAAGTAGACAAATGGGTCAATGAAGTTACTAAACTCACAGGTTTAACCATATCACAGCCTCAAGCAAGCTATGCAGCTTTCACTTTTGGTCTGCGGCTTCTTTGTACATATTTCCTAAGAACATTACCAGATATTGCACAATTATTGGAGCCACTCTAGCGCGCGATTAATGAGGTTATCATACAAGCTGTCACTGACCATGCAGTCACTAAAGTATAGAGCAACTTCCTTGGTTTTATTGTGCGCATGAGAGGCCTTGGATCATTTTACAGATCCTGTAGTGACCTCACTCATCTTCTGAATACGAGGCTTCAATGAAAGTTATTAATCTACTCGTGAGGCGAATTTTTGAACAAGAGCACCAGCCTCCAGATGCTTCAGAAATTTGAAAACTGCAACTGAGCACACGAAAACAAAAGATGACTGTCTAAGTGAGAGGCTGGAGCAGGTGAAGAACTCCCTGCCGAAAAAAGCTAAGCGAGCTGTCGAGTTAGCTACAGAGAAGGGATCATCAAATTGGCTGACCGTGATTCCTCTCAAAGAGCTAGATTACAATCTGTTTCGGGAAAGTGAGGAGCCCGGGCTCGATCCTCCTCCAAAGAGCTCTCTCTGGGAGGAACGAAGACCGGACTCGAGAGACTGCCAGGCGGAAATCGCGCCTATCCTGTCACAATTATTTTGGCCAGAATTTCGAAGATGTTAGAGTCAACGGAAACTGCAAGGTAGATCACAGCAAATGACCATTGACCACTGTCTTGTTCCAGTGACCGAGGAAAGGCGCCTGTCGCTGGCACACCATTTTCCCTTTTGTGAGAATCGAATGGTCTACGGTATGACGTATCGAGAGGTTTTTCAAAAGTCTAGAAACATCCCACAGAAAACCAACTTATTATCCACATTACTTTGAACTGAGTTGATGATTTCTAGTAGCGCCTGATGGCAGGAGTGGAATCATTTAACATGTATGTATTTCAAAGATTACAAATGCAGAGGCAAACAGGCGATTAAAAATCCCAAACAAAAAAGAGAGAGACAGTAATTATTTTCCTGGCTCTGTTTGTTCAACTGATTTGAAAACCTGAAAGCCTTTGTCGTGTTGTAATTGTGATAGATAAATGCCAAAGGTAAATAAACTATAATTCAGCTCGCGGTTGACTCAAAATACTAGCTTCACATTTGACTAAACGAATTGGACATGAGTGCAGTCCATATATGTTCTATTGTAGGGCAGTAGCAGAACCAACCTCGTTCCCGGGATCTCTCTTCTCTGCCCCCTTTGTCATTGAGAAAAAGACCGTGGTACAGGCTGGTCACGTGTCTCCCAGAATCTGGGAGGTTCACCAAATGTGTGTTAGGGAATGGGTGGCAATGTAGGCCTTGTCGACATTGCGAAGAAGGGAATCAGCACACAATTGATTTTGTGGCCAGACGACCTACTACACGTATGGAATTCGACATGAAAGGCAAAAAGGTTGTCGTCAAATTGATCGGACACCACAGAAAATATACTCGCGTCATTCAATTTTTCACCCGTGTGAAGGTCCGGATCAATGGAGAATACTAATAGTTTGCGACAATTTTAAAGAAAAGAAGATTTTGTCGCCCAAGAAAACAAGCGAAACGTTTATCCACGGGAAACAAACATGTTCAGCGATCAGCCGGTGTGATGTTACTTTTAAGTACTTAAAAGTTCTTGTCACGAATCGACCTCAAATCATTAAATCCAGCTGTATTAACATGTGCAGGTATTTTGTTTTGTTCTTTGATTTCCGTAACGTGCTTCCTAAAGTCGAAATCTTGTACAGCGAGTAGACAGTTTTTACTTACGATATTTGTATTTCAACAACTTCGTGTAGATTGTCGATGTACGTCGTTAAGATATTTTCTTCACCACTGCACAGCGCTTTAATAGCGTGTATATTTTTAGCCCCGGTAAAATAAAAGAGACATTTTAAACAAGCAAACGTAGTATTTGGTGTATTCTTTTATGTTAGTGTATATTCTGTAGAAGTAACTTTAGCTACTAACGAAATAATTTTGAACGTCAATCGCCACTCGACATTGAAGTAGTGTTGTCGCTCACCAAAGCGGTTGCTTTTAGGTTGACCGCTGTTGTGGGAATTCTTCTCCTGTGGGAATATAATATCAGCTCTTTTGACCCTTTTGATACTTACATTGTAAGATAAAGATTACTTCCTTTAAAAAAAGTCTTGTCAAACGAATACGCTTTCGCCGGGAGTTCATCTGGAGCGTGCAACTTCCATACAGCGTCTGTGAAACGGCGTTTTCACAAGTAGGATTATTTTTAGACTAGCCCTTCCCGCGAATTAGGTAAAAAAACAAAAGCAGTTCCGGTTCGGTGACCCTATGACGCCTGCTTAATTTCGTGTAATTGGACATCGGGCTCCTGTGGGAGTCTCATTCGCGGGAAATTCAATCTAAAGATAAATCGGTCTGTGAAAACGCCGTTACACAATCACAGTAGAGTTGTAGGCTCCGGGTCATGGGTTCCTGCTTTCGCCTACTTGCGTATCAAAATATAACGAACACACTACCCCAGTGGGAAAATGTTTGTGGACGAGTGCCACGTGACCAGCCTGTACCAGGGGTTTTTCTCTCAATGACAATGGTGGCAGAGAAGAGAGACCCTGTGAACGAGGTTGTAGCCGGACAGTAACAGAAAAGGAAATATTTCTTAAGAATAGCTGAATTTGTTTTTTTGAGAATGCATTCGAGTTAACAATTAAGAGATCAGAAGCTACTACTACTACTACCACCACTACCACCACTACCACTACTACCACTACCACTACTACCACTACCACTACCACTACCACCACTACCACCACTACCACTACTACCACTACTACTACTACTACTACTACTACTACTACTACTACTACTACTACTACTACTACTACTACTACTACTACTACTACTACTACTACTACTACTACTACTACTACTACTACTGAAGGAATCTCTGCCTGGGCATTATACTGGCAAAAAAGGGATCTGCGGTCCAATAAGAGCTAAGGTTTGGTCTAGTGACCAAACCCATGTTCAGATACAGACTAACCCAAGCTTTTATTTCATCGGCTGTGACCTGATACCACCAAGCTTCCAGAAGATTCTTGACGGTCCCCCTTCTGTTCTGCATATAAAGTCGGGGAGAGTTGAAAACACTGACCCCTAGCAGGATCCCATGACCCGGAGCCTACAACTCTACTGTGTTCGTGTAACGGCGTTTTCACAGACCGATTTATTTTTAGATTGACTTTCCCGCGAATGAGACTCCCACAGGAGCCCGATAACCAATCACAAGAAATTAAGCTGACGTCATAGGGTCACCGAACCGGAACTGCCTTTGTTTTTTTACCTAATTCGCGGGAAGGGCTAGTCTAAAAATAAACCTACTTGTGAAAATGCCGTTTCACAGACGCTGTATGGAAGTTGCACGCTCCAGATGGGCTCCTGCCCCTAGTCCATGGAGTACCCCAATGGACAACCCAAACGGACCACCCTAAAATCGACTAACTCCAACAAATACTATTTCGAATGAGTACTATTGAAATACTTACATTGCATGTACCTTGTTTGTTTTCATCCACATGGCCACATGCAACTAAATTCAGGAATTGCACCGGCCTCACTTCACTTACATGAAGTAATTGGCCATCACAACAAAATTATAGAGAGCTAACCTTTTTAAAATGGGTACTTCGACTTAGATATTGTTGACCAACTCCGTCTAAAATGGATATTTAGGCTTAACACTAATTATGACGCTGTCTACGACCAATAGTACTCATTCGAAAAAGTATTTTTGGGGTAGTCCGTTTGGGTAGTCCATCGGGGTAGTCCATGGACTAGGGGTCAGTGTTTTCAACTCTCCCTATAAATTAGTTTGTTGTACTAGCAATTTCCGGACCTCAACCGTGAAGAATAATGAAAAAAATCAAGGCATGACCGAAGGTTTTCAGAATTAACATTTATTTCAACCTCTTCGTGAAATTTCACATCTTCCCTAAAATGTATCTCTTCTGAACAGTCTTGTACTTCTACATCCATTTCCTCGTCCGTGCCCTCGTCGGATGTCGATTCGTCTGATTCTTCATAGCTGGATCCCGAATCATCAGAGTAAAATTCGTTCTAAGAGACGCGGTGTTCCATAAAATGTGCCAAAGGCAACTCGTCTTTATCAACAAAACGAATGTTTACGCCGCTTCGATCATTCCTTGAATCACCCAAGAACACACCTTTCGAACACCTCCAAATTTTTGTCAAAAATAGGCTTAATTTGGCCAAATCCACAATAATTTAAGGGAATAGTGTGTGTATGCTTTCCCAAAATGGACTAGTGGTCTCCAGGCCTCAAAACGTGTGATCGAGAGGAGAGCGAGGTGGGGCTCTATTAATCTGGACATATATGTTCAGCTAGTATGTTTGTTGAACCCATATATGTAAGTTACCAGAGAGTTTTCCATTTGGTTTCAGAGTTGTAAATAATACCACACTTGGTAAAATATTGGAACTTCGGTTCACTTTGATTACTGCTCGACGGGCAAAAGATTGTTGTCGAAGTCCATTACTCGTCACTTTTAAGATTCCAGATAT
>NC_090885.1:30360605-30363105 GCF_036669925.1 Montipora capricornis
CTCTAACTCTCTATGAAAGATAGATTTTAAAGAGGCTTCTAACTCTGATGAAACTGCCGAAATCCCTGAAGCTAATCGCCGGTTCAGCACGATCAGTCGATTGATGAGAAGGACTTTATCTCTAGAAAGCTCCTTACATCTATCACGAGCAAAAGAAATTGAAGTCGACTTGAAATCCTTCTTTAACAGCTCCCACATTTCCTTATTCGAAGGAAAAACGTGGCGAAAAGATAGATATGCATCAATCAAATCAGAGATCTCGGAGCAAAAAGCCTCATCCTGTAGGAGGGAATTATTAAACTTCCAAACACCTGGCCCAGATCTAGCTGGATCTGTCAGATCAAGCTCTAAAACAACAAAATCATGGTCAGAATAGACACATCGGAGGATGCTACACTCACTAATCGATTCGCAAAGAACACGGGAGACAAAAAAGGTGTCTAATCTGCTCGCAATACTGAAATCGTGGTTAAACCACGTGAACTGACGCTCTCTAGGATGCTTGAAACGCCATGCATCTCTAATACTACAAGATGATTTGAAATCGGATAAACCCGAATCGACAGAAATGTTACCTCCCATTTTGTCTAAACTGGAATCGTAACAGTTGAAATCTCCCGCTAGAACAAGCCGATAGTTGGGAAAAAAATATGCATGAGCCGACCGAAGAAAAGCCCTTCTCTCAGCTGGAATCGTAGGCACATAAAGATTAACAAGGTTGACATTGATGTCACCAAAACTGATTAAAAGACTGAGGACACGCCCATCCGAGTCCCTTTGCCAAACTGAAAGTCTATCTCGAAAACGGTCAGAACACAAAATCGCAACACCCCCTCTTCTTCCAACCGCCTGGGCCCAAAAGCTAGGGCCACGCCAGCGGGAGGAAAAGGAGGACTGGATAGTCACATTAGAAACCATAGTCTCTTGAATACAGCAAAAATCAAGATTCGCGCTATGAAAATAATCAGTGATCGAAATAAACTTCCTATCGCTCAAGCCTCTGACATTGATCGTGCAGCACCTGAAGGCAAAGGGGCTAAGTGGGCTCAAACAAATCTACATCAAAATCCTGTCCTCCGAGGCATCCCGATCCGGCCGAGGGCGCTTTCTCCGAAAAGGAAGCACACCAGCGGGCGGGGATACCTCGATGGCAGAAGCGCTATCTAGATCCACCTGTTCACTTGCTGCTACCTCAGGTTCTTCTAAATTGTCATTGGTCTCAGACAAGACATTGGGATCATCAGCATCCTCTAGAGCATCACAGTGCATAACAGGAGCATCCGGTGGCGTAACAGAAGGAACTTCCGGATCCGCAGAGAGGGAAGCACTCATAGAAGCAGCATCACTATCATCATTATCCTTCACGAGCAGCATCGCCATTATCATCATCACCATTATCATCATCATCATCATCATCATCAGTATCAGAAAGCGTCTCTCCAGCACGAGCATTCTCTGCAACAGAAGGATCAACAGTGTCACGGTAGGAGTGCGGGCGCCGGAACCAGGAGAAAGGACAGTTTAATGGCCACGTGATCATGTTCCTTACAAATACAACACTTCATCGAATCAGGGCAGGATCTGGAGACATGACCGATGGAATCACAGTTGAAACAGACCAGGTTTGGCAATCTTTTGCCAGATGATCAAGGCCATTACATCGGCGGCAGGTCTTTGGCTGGTTGTCATACTAGACACGGAGGAGGAACCTCCCGAAGCGGAGATAACGAGGGATAGGGGGTTATATCCATACGGAAATGGCGCATGCCATTAAAAACATTGGGAAAACCCGAGCCCTTCCACGGCGGGAAGAGTAGATACGGCCATACTTCTTCAGACGATGGTCCAGAGCTGTGTCCGGTAACTCGTACGGGGCGTCATACACAGTCACAAAAACAAGCTTAGCTCGAGACGGATAAGGAACGGTGGTACGATTGGCTACAATGAAGGAGGACTTACTCACAAAAGGTAGCGAAAATCAGAGTTGGAGAAGGAGATGGGACGCCATCACGGATTAAGCTATCAAAGATCTGCTTTGAGGTAACAGTTGTATCCTCTAAGGTAAAAAAGGCAGTGCAAGATCGATCCGGAGTGACATTGTGCGGGTGGAAGTGATCTTTCTCAAAGCAAGAGAGGAACGATCACGTGACAAATGGACGAGCAGCAGTGGATCCACCATTGAGGCTAGGACGGTCTTGGGTAACAGCCGCTGCGTAAGAAACATTCATCGGTGAACTTCCAAGATACGATGGACTACTAGCAAGAGCAGAGGGGTGAGACAAGACCACACCAGGATCGCAGGAGGAAGCAGATGGTTAAGGCAGAAGAGGGATTCACTTCCATATGGGTGTCCTCATTCGTCGAGAGACCAGCTTCTCCGGAGGAGCGACAACGACACTGAAACTGGACTATATAAATCTTCAGAAGCATCAGCCCAAGAACGCGGAACATCAGGATTGCCAAGATCAGATATGATGTAATGGAACGTACAGAACCACTA
>NC_090885.1:30368105-30378105 GCF_036669925.1 Montipora capricornis
CTCTGGTGGACACAGTAGAATCATTAACTTAGCCTGCAATGGCGTCGAAAGTCATGCAACGCGAATGGCGTTTTAGTGGATCCTTAAACAAAATATACCCTTATGGAGCTCAATAATGGAAAGTCAGTTGGATAAACTAGGCATGAATCTCAAAAGCGACGAGTACTGGACTTCGACAACAATCTATCGCCCGTCGAGACGAAATCAAAGTGAGCAGTATTTACCTGAAGTACATGGTAATTTGACACAATTGAGTTTCTTGTCTCACGCACGCACGCAATGAAATAGGAAGAGGTTTTCGCCTCTAAGAGCAAATATTTTGTTTGTTTCAAAAAAAATTTTCGCTGGAAAAGGATTCTGTGGTATTTTCTGCCTTTGTGAATTATAATATCATGTTGTGTATTGAATTTTCGAGCTTAAGGTTGAAATGTGATATGGGAGAAGTTTTTTAGTATTGCTCTGTAAGCAGGAAGGGTTCACAGGCCTGTTGGAAGCGTGCTTGAGTTTCAACAAAATGAGCCCGATGCTCAACCAATGAGCCACCGGTGCGCGGTCATTCGATCTTGTCGTGGTGTTCTTCGCGTGATATATTCCCTCAAAAATCCACCGTGTTCTGCGAGGTGTGCGGTGTAGATACACACAAGTTGTTTAACCCCGGTTAGTGAATTCAGAGGCCCTGTCAGGACATGTTTGAAACCACCACAACAACATCACTTACTTTATTTCCTCTCTCTAGTCCTGGCCTCAAGTCATCGTCCTTTTACCAAGGGCGTGGCCTTGTAATTTTCAGATCCTGTTGCGTCAACATTTCTGGCAGGAACCCATAGAAGGAGCCAACAACTCCAAAACTAGGTCTAGGCAATAGTATTTTCACACATCAAGATGTGTTTTTTAGAAAAAGTTCTTAAATGAGATTTGGCTCGGACAAGTGACCATTCTCAATCCAATTGGTAATTAATTCCTCATGCAAGGACTTGTGTTTCGGGGGAAAATCAAGTAAAAAAACAACGTTGGTCTATAAAAACACGCTGTATCCACAAAATATAAAATAAAGTTGTTAGCACTCCTAGTGATGGTGCTCTTCTGTCTATTTTTAAATACCCGTGGACACTTTTTTCATTGAGAACAGAGTGTATCGTATTTCCACAAGAGGGTGAGAGCGACAGCGCGGATGTGAGAGACTGTTTACAGAGACTCCAATGCCAGATCAGTAGAGATTTATCATGCTCTTTTGTTCGCCATTAACCAGGATATCACGTGTATTATCAGTGCCATTCTCAGTCACGTGACAATCGATAAAAAACGAGTCAATTCAATTGACAGGTTTCGAAAGCTCGTGTTAGTGAGCGGCAAATGTTTTAATTGTGAAAGATATCTTTCTCCTTTATGGTGTGAAGTCCCTCTAAGTTTCCGAATGTCGCGCCTAAATATTTTTTTTTTTTTTTCTTTGACTTAAAGAATCAACAACAGAGTGCTCTGATCCGTATGAAGGAAGTACAAAAGAGAAGCTCCATCACCTGGCTCCAGTTGTTCAAACGATGGATAGCCCTATCCGCAGGATAAATCGCCATACAGTGGATAAGGCGGAATAGCGGAAACCAAGAGACCAATTTCGATATATTATAAATTCAGTCCTAAACAAACAGGCATCATCTCGAGGCTCTGCGGGAATAAAACTCATACAAATCCTTATATTTATTCCCAGAGCTCGAGATGATGCCTTTTGTTTAGGACTGAATTTTCTATATGATCGAAAAAGGCAATGTGCGCGATCCAATGGACAGTGATGTATACGTTATAGATAAGCGGTTATCCACCTTTTGAACAACTGTGGCCTGGTGAATATGTGGAAACACTTTGCGAATGTTAACTTCGTCGGATCCAGTTTTTTTTTTAATGTCCAGTTTTTTTTTAAATGTGCCAAAAATTATCCAAAAAGCCTTGGAGATCTTCTTCGATGTTGGCCTGTAGATGGTCTGCTCGCGGTGTTCGTTAAAACGGTCTTTCAGTCTACGATTAGTTTCTCCAATGTATTGTTTATGGGCAACGATTGAATCGTAGCATGTCGACACAAAAGAATCCAGTTTGGCGTGCGCCTGTTTAGTAATAGATCAAGATGACGTTAAAATGTGGTCCTACTCCACACTACAATTACGTAATCAATTCTTCAAATATAGCTAAAGGCTTGGCCAAACGCTCGCAACATTTCAACGCAATATCCGGCAACACTATTGGGCACCCTGCTGCGATTTGTTGCAACATGTTGGTTGATGTTGGATGAAATTTGAAGACGGTAATTTTTTTTCGTGCAACATTTTGGATGTTGCATGCTGTTGTTCTTATTTGGCCCCGTTCAGCACCATTAGGGAGCTTACGCAAGGAAACGACGAACGGATAAGAGAACGCCACAAAACAATGGGTTTAATGAGCAAAAACAACAGCTCTGCATACCCTGCACGTGTGTTATGCATTTTGGTACATTTCTTTGCCGTCTTCGTCCTGACAATGACGTGAATTGACCAAATTTGAGGTTGTGTAGAGGACAAGAGAATCTGACGAAAAATTTTCCCAAACAACCACACCGTTAATTCCAGTTATTTTTATTCCTGCAATGTTGATACACACTTTCCAATCAGAGCGACTTGGGGTTGTAGCGAATTTATTACAATAACGGGTAATAATATTTTTAGACGGCGTTCTCGTTGGCGGCGTCGTCGTCCTTGCGTAAGCTCCCTAGTTGCACTACTGCATGCACTCTGGATCCACTTGTTGCGTGCCAGGGGCCTGGGGTACATAAACATCGACCATGTTGCCTTGAAAATGTTGAAAATGTTGGTTGCGTTTGGCCAGCCCGTTTAACACAGGTCGCAACATCGTGAAACAATGTTGCAAGATGTTGCTTTGAAATGTTGCGAGCGTTTGGCCAGGCCTATATTCTTAAAGTAACGTGAATTTATACTAGCCAACTTTTATTGAGCTCAATCCTATTCTCCTATGAGTTTATATTGCTGGGAAATTTCACCGTGCATACTTAAAATTAAGTATCGTACATTGGGCATGACTGATGTATTGCCTTACAAGGAACAAACGTTGCCTCTTAGTGCGACTAAGCCTTTGGTGGGACTCGCGTAACTAAAACAGCAATCAGTCGGGCCGGTCAGTATACTTCCATTTTGCTTGACAATCTGAATATGTGGGGACATCTCTCTAAAGAAAGCCACAGCTCTGTTGCAGAAGTCCGCTGAAGGCTTTTCAGCCTTGTATGGATCAACATGAAACAGTTTACTAAATTTGATCCAAGGACTCCTAACCTATTTTGCAGTCTTTCAAATGGTCAGTCTCTGTTCTGGATATATTTAGTATACTCTTTCGATTCATAACTTATTTCAAGCAAATATGTTGAACATAAATGTCTTGTGTATGATTTCTAGTTTCCCCGGTAGCTCGTAAAGCTCCTTTAATTAAAAAAATAAGCTACAACATCATCCGCAAGTCAAGGCCATTTGATCACCTCAACTGCAGGCATGCGTCCAGTGTTTCGTTGATAACATGCATTTGCCATTAAAAATTTGCATTCAATTCCCACGTCATTTAGAAAACGTTGATCAATTTCATGAGCAGCTTAGTACCTTGAGTACCCAATCAAAGAACCAGATGACTTTCCACAACCTTGTTTTGACCCTGCTTCAATGAGAATGTCGGCCATATCTCCACAGATTCTGTCATGAGTTCCATCATACAACAACTATAGAAGATCAATTAATCTTCATACACCCAGTTTAAATCATCAGGACTTCACACATTAGCAACGGAACCTAGTCAAATGCAGCTGCATGGTCGATAATATATAATACAGTCAGACAAAGTGTTCCTCAATGATAACTGTCGCAGTAGAAATACCCCATCAGTTGTAGGTATGTCCCCCCTAAAACCAAACTAAGCTCTTGAAACGTTTTCTTTATAATTATAATTATTCTTTATAATTATCCTCCAGCTCGATTACCAGCCGCTATTTCGGCAGGGGATTTCGGTAAAGATCTGTTCGGAAGGAATTGGCTAAAATTTTGGAATATTCGAACGCAGACTTTGAAGGGGTACTACTACTTTGAACAATGTTCTGAACAGATTCCCTGGATAATTTGGAAATTTAAGGAAGGTTTTCAAGAGTGAGTAAAAATCTCGAAACCATATCAAAGAACGCTATAATTCTCCTGATCTGAGTATGTAGAGTTAATGACCCGACTCTTGTGCACCGAATTTATCGACCCCCTTGGTATTGAGACAATGTTAGCGAATCGACTCATTTTCCTGGATAAAGATGAGGGCGCTGCCCGGCCGATCGATGTCAGAGAAGTTGCATGGAGGATAATGGGAAAGTGCGTTATGCACGTGGCAAACCCCGATGTCATTGATGCACGTGGTTCCCTTCAAGTTTGTGCAGGACCCAAAAGCTGAAGTGAAGCTGCAATTCATGCAATGCGCAGCATCTTCGATGCGGATGAAACGGATGCTGTTCTGTTAATTGATACATCAAACGTTTTTAACAACATGAGCAGAGCTGCGGCACTACATAATATCCGAGTACTGTTTCCGACCCTGATACACATCCTGATAACTACCTATAGACAACCTGGGCGTCTTTTCATTACAGGTGGGGTGAAGAGCTACAAGGATGACCCTCTATTCACGACTGCTCTTCTCTAGCGCAGCAAAACAGTGTTGGCTTGCTGATGACGCAACTGGAAGTGATTCCCTGCACGACGTGAGGAAATTGTGGGAGAGAGTGGAGAGAGAGAGAGAGTGGTCAGGGAGTGGTCCTGCGCAGGGTTACTTCCCTAATGCCAAGAAATGTTGGTTAATAGTCAAACTGGAAAGTGAACAGGCTGCCAGGGAGGTTTTTTAGAAACACTGCTATTAACGTCACCGTGGAAAGCCACAAAGAATTGGGCGCGGCTCTGGGATCTAGATCGTTCCTTAAAGAATATGTTTATTTATTCATTTAGCTTCGCCTAACTGGAATACAATATATATATATAAGTAAAAAGTAGAGAAAATAATACAAGCAGAAAAAAAATTAAATAAATAAATAAATAAATAAATTAAAATAAAATAAAATAAAATAAAATAATAATAATAATAATAATAATAATAATAATAATAAATAAAATAAAATAAAAAAATTATTAGGCGGGGAGACCACTACAGCATAGCCAATTTTCAGTGGATCCCTTGTTAATTATTTATATAAAAATACTTAATAACTAAAGCTACTAATATGTAAGCATGAAACTTGAGAGGAAACAAAGCGGAAGTCCAAATTGCTAGAAGCAGCACGTTGGCGGGCATAGGAGAGACCTCGCTTTGTTACACCTAGGACAGATTGTTCTCCAGGTTCTAATGTCGTCAACGTCATACAAGCTCAGAGCCTTTTTATAATATTGAAGTGAACGTTTAAATGAAGCTGGAGAGATGTGACTTGTGCGTAGCTCAGCGGGAAGAACATTCCATGCGCGGCACGCGCGTATGAAAAATGAACGTTGATAAGTAACAGTTCTACTTCAGTTAGGAATATAAGTAATAGTACTGCTGCTCGATGTCCTAGTAGATCTCGCAAATTGTCTAGTTACAGGTAAAGCTTCGCTGTCTATGAAAACTAAGTTATTAACAGCTTTGTAGAAAAAAACCATGTCCAAATATTCATGCCAGTATGAGATGGGTAACAGATTTGTTAGTTGGAGGCGGGTCTTACAGGTTACATCACAACGGAAAGGGAGCTTCAAAATTAGTTTTGTTGCACGGCGCTGCACGTTTTATACTCGTTTATGTAGGCCAATGGACTGTGGTGACCATACTTGGGTTGCGTAGCCGAGATGGCACCGGACGATAGAAAGGTAGAGTGTACGACGCGTTTGGGTGCTTTGGATGTACCTAGAAACTCGGCGCACAAACTCAAGGAGTTTGTTGGCTTTTTTTTGTTGGGAAGAAAGTAGACAAATGGGTCAATGAAGTTACTAAACTCACAGGTTTAACCATATCACAGCCTCAAGCAAGCTATGCAGCTTTCACTTTTGGTCTGCGGCTTCTTTGTACATATTTCCTAAGAACATTACCAGATATTGCACAATTATTGGAGCCACTCTAGCGCGCGATTAATGAGGTTATCATACAAGCTGTCACTGACCATGCAGTCACTAAAGTATAGAGCAACTTCCTTGGTTTTATTGTGCGCATGAGAGGCCTTGGATCATTTTACAGATCCTGTAGTGACCTCACTCATCTTCTGAATACGAGGCTTCAATGAAAGTTATTAATCTACTCGTGAGGCGAATTTTTGAACAAGAGCACCAGCCTCCAGATGCTTCAGAAATTTGAAAACTGCAACTGAGCACACGAAAACAAAAGATGACTGTCTAAGTGAGAGGCTGGAGCAGGTGAAGAACTCCCTGCCGAAAAAAGCTAAGCGAGCTGTCGAGTTAGCTACAGAGAAGGGATCATCAAATTGGCTGACCGTGATTCCTCTCAAAGAGCTAGATTACAATCTGTTTCGGGAAAGTGAGGAGCCCGGGCTCGATCCTCCTCCAAAGAGCTCTCTCTGGGAGGAACGAAGACCGGACTCGAGAGACTGCCAGGCGGAAATCGCGCCTATCCTGTCACAATTATTTTGGCCAGAATTTCGAAGATGTTAGAGTCAACGGAAACTGCAAGGTAGATCACAGCAAATGACCATTGACCACTGTCTTGTTCCAGTGACCGAGGAAAGGCGCCTGTCGCTGGCACACCATTTTCCCTTTTGTGAGAATCGAATGGTCTACGGTATGACGTATCGAGAGGTTTTTCAAAAGTCTAGAAACATCCCACAGAAAACCAACTTATTATCCACATTACTTTGAACTGAGTTGATGATTTCTAGTAGCGCCTGATGGCAGGAGTGGAATCATTTAACATGTATGTATTTCAAAGATTACAAATGCAGAGGCAAACAGGCGATTAAAAATCCCAAACAAAAAAGAGAGAGACAGTAATTATTTTCCTGGCTCTGTTTGTTCAACTGATTTGAAAACCTGAAAGCCTTTGTCGTGTTGTAATTGTGATAGATAAATGCCAAAGGTAAATAAACTATAATTCAGCTCGCGGTTGACTCAAAATACTAGCTTCACATTTGACTAAACGAATTGGACATGAGTGCAGTCCATATATGTTCTATTGTAGGGCAGTAGCAGAACCAACCTCGTTCCCGGGATCTCTCTTCTCTGCCCCCTTTGTCATTGAGAAAAAGACCGTGGTACAGGCTGGTCACGTGTCTCCCAGAATCTGGGAGGTTCACCAAATGTGTGTTAGGGGATGGGTGGCAATGTAGGCCTTGTCGACATTGCGAAGAAGGGAATCAGCACACAATTGATTTTGTGGCCAGACGACCTACTACACGTATGGAATTCGACATGAAAGGCAAAAAGGTTGTCGTCAAATTGATCGGACACCACAGAAAATATACTCGCGTCATTCAATTTTTCACCCGTGTGAAGGTCCGGATCAATGGAGAATACTAATAGTTTGCGACAATTTAAAGAAAAGAAGATTTTGTCGCCCAAGAAAACAAGCGAAACGTTTATCCACGGGAAACAAACATGTTCAGCGATCAGCCGGTGTGATGTTACTTTTAAGTACTTAAAAGTTCTTGTCACGAATCGACCTCAAATCATTAAATCCAGCTGTATTAACATGTGCAGGTATTTTGTTTTGTTCTTTGATTTCCGTAACGTGCTTCCTAAAGTCGAAATCTTGTACAGCGAGTAGACAGTTTTTACTTACGATATTTGTATTTCAACAACTTCGTGTAGATTGTCGATGTACGTCGTTAAGATATTTTCTTCACCACTGCACAGCGCTTTAATAGCGTGTATATTTTTAGCCCCGGTAAAATAAAAGAGACATTTTAAACAAGCAAACGTAGTATTTGGTGTATTCTTTTATGTTAGTGTATATTCTGTAGAAGTAACTTTAGCTACTAACGAAATAATTTTGAACGTCAATCGCCACTCGACATTGAAGTAGTGTTGTCGCTCACCAAAGCGGTTGCTTTTAGGTTGACCGCTGTTGTGGGAATTCTTCTCCTGTGGGAATATAATATCAGCTCTTTTGACCCTTTTGATACTTACATTGTAAGATAAAGATTACTTCCTTAAAAAAAAAAAGTCTTGTCAAACGAATACGCTTTCGCCGGGAGTTCATCTGGAGCGTGCAACTTCCATACAGCGTCTGTGAAACGGCGTTTTCACAAGTAGGATTATTTTTAGACTAGCCCTTCCCGCGAATTAGGTAAAAAAACAAAAGCAGTTCCGGTTCGGTGACCCTATGACGCCTGCTTAATTTCGTGTAATTGGACATCGGGCTCCTGTGGGAGTCTCATTCGCGGGAAATTCAATCTAAAGATAAATCGGTCTGTGAAAACGCCGTTACACAATCACAGTAGAGTTGTAGGCTCCGGGTCATGGGTTCCTGCTTTCGCCTACTTGCGTATCAAAATATAACGAACACACTACCCCAGTGGGAAAATGTTTGTGGACGAGTGCCACGTGACCAGCCTGTACCAGGGGTTTTTCTCTCAATGACAATGGTGGCAGAGAAGAGAGACCCTGTGAACGAGGTTGTAGCCGGACAGTAACAGAAAAGGAAATATTTCTTAAGAATAGCTGAATTTGTTTTTTTGAGAATGCATTCGAGTTAACAATTAAGAGATCAGAAGCTACTACCACTACTACCACTACTACCACCACTACCACTACTACCACTACCACTACTACCACTACCACTACCACTACTACCACTACCACCACTACCACTACTACTACTACTACTACTACTACTACTACTACTACTACTACTACTACTACTACTACTACTACTACTACTACTACTACTACTACTACTACTACTACTACTACTACTACTACTACTACTACTGAAGGAATCTCTGCCTGGGCATTATACTGGCAAAAAAGGGATCTGCGGTCCAATAAGAGCTAAGGTTTGGTCTAGTGACCAAACCCATGTTCAGATACAGACTAACCCAAGCTTTTATTTCATCGGCTGTGACCTGATACCACCAAGCTTCCAGAAGATTCTTGACGGTCCCCCTTCTGTTCTGCATATAAAGTCGGGGAAAGTTGAAAACACTGACCCCTAGCAGGATCCCATGACCCGGAGCCTACAACTCTACTGTGTTCGTGTAACGGCGTTTTCACAGACCGATTTATTTTTAGATTGACTTTCCCGCGAATGAGACTCCCACAGGAGCCCGATGACCAATTACAAGAAATTAAGCTGACGTCATAGAGTCACCGAACCGGAACTGCCTTTGTTTTTTGACCTAATTCGCAGGAAGGGCTAGTGTAAAAATAAACCTACTCGTGAAAATGCCGTTTCACAGACGCTGTATGGAAGTTGCACGCTCCAGATGGGCTCCTGCCCCTAGTCCATGGAGTACCCCAATGGACAACCCAAACGGACCACCCTAAAATCGACTAACTCCAACAAATACTATTTCGAATGAGTACTATTGAAATACTTACATTGCATGTACTTTGTTTGTTTTCATCTGCACGGCCACATGCTACTAAATTCAGGAATTGCACCAGTTTCGCTTTACTTACATGAAGTATTCGGCCACCACAACAATTACTGAAAGTTAACCTTTTTAAAATGGGTACTTCGACTTAGATATTGTTGACCAACTCCGTCTAAAATGGATATTTAGGCTTAACACTAATTATGACGCTGTCTACGACCAATAGTACTCATTCGAAAAAGTATTTTTGGGGTAGTCCGTTTGGGTAGTCCATCGGGGTAGTCCATGGACTAGGGGTCAGTGTTTTCAACTCTCCCTATAAATTAGTTTGTTGTACTAGCAATTTCCGGACCTCAACCGTGAAGAATAATGAAAAAAATCAAGGCATGACCGAAGGTTTTCAGAATTAACATTTATTTCAACCTCTTCGTGAAA
>NC_090885.1:30383105-30388105 GCF_036669925.1 Montipora capricornis
CTGATAACAGAACTCAAAACCCTAGCTAACCGTAAAGAGAAAGCCTAAGAGCAAATTTTATAATGTACATTAAGGAGGGACATTGGACGCCAGTTCTTCAAGTCCTTACGATCATCCCTCTTGTATACTAGGCGAGTAACACTAGATTTCATTGATTCGCACAGTTCGCCATCACTTAAACTTTCATTGAAAACGTCGACTAAAAGGGGGCCAAGCCCCGACCAAAAATTTGAATAAAATTCAACTGTCAAACCATCTGATCCAGGAGTCTTATTTCTATTAGAGAGGTTAAGGGCCTGTGTAGCTTCATCTAAGGGAAGGACGCCCTCACAAGATTCTCGATCGGAATCCGACAAACGGCTCGAAACGTGAGAAAGAAGCTCATGTTGAACATCAAGATCAATCTCCTCCTAAGCGAAGAGGGCAGAATAAAAGCGCTCATGAGCCTCCGTCATCTCAAGAAGGGATGAGACCTCATTTCCCTCTGGGGTCAAAACTGACGATATTAAGGATTTTTCGTGTCGTTGATTTTCTAAACTAAAGAAAAACCTAGTGGGGGCCTCACCTTCCTCCAACCACTTAGCACGACTTCTGATTTTAGAACCCTCTAACTCTCTGTCAAGGATAGATTTTAAAGAGGCTTCTAAGATCTCTGATGAAACTGCCGAAATCCCTGAAGCTAATCGCCGGTTCAGCACGATCAGTCGATTGATGAGAAGGACTTTATCTCTAGAAAGCTCCTTACATCTATCACGAGCAAAAGAAATTGAAGTCGACTTGAAATCCTTCTTTAACAGCTCCCACATTTCCTTATTCGAAGGAAAAACGTGGCGAAAAGATAGATATGCATCAATCAAATCAGAGATCTCGGAGCAAAAAGCCTCATCCTGTAGGAGGGAATTATTAAACTTCCAAACACCTGGCCCAGATCTAGCTGGATCTGTCAGATCAAGCTCTAAAACAACAAAATCATGGTCAGAATAGACACATCGGAGGATGCTACACTCACTAATCGATTCGCAAAGAACACGGGAGACAAAAAAGGTGTCTAATCTGCTTGCAATACTGAAATCGTGGTTAAACCACGTGAACTGACGCTCTCTAGGATGCTTGAAACGCCATGCATCTCTAATACTACAAGATGATTTGAAATCGGATAAACCCGAATCGACAGGAATGTTACCTCCCATTTTGTCTAAACTGGAATCGTAACAGTTGAAATCTCCCGCTAGAACAAGCCGAGAGTTGGGAAAAAAATATGCATGAGCCGACCGAAGAAAAGCCCTTCTCTCAGCTGGAATCGTAGGCACATAAAGATTAACAAGGTTGACATTGATGTCACCAAAACTGATTAAAAGACTGAGGACACGCCCATCCGAGTCCCTTTGCCAAACTGATAGTCTATCTCCAAAACGGTCAGAACACAAAATCGCAACGCCCCCTCTTCTCCCAACCGCCGGGACCCAAAAGCTAGGGCCACGCCAGCGGGAGGAAAAGGAGGACTGGATAGTCACATTAGAAACCATAGTCTCTTGAATACAGCAAAAATCAAGATTCGCGCTATGAAAATAATCAGTGATCGAAATAAACTTCCTATCGCTCAAGCCTCTGACATTGATCGTGCAGCACCTGAAGGCAAAGGGGCTAAGTGGGCTCAAACAAATCTACATCAAAATCCTGACCTCCCGAGGCATCCCGATCCGGCCGAGGGCGCTTTCTCCGAAAAGGAAGCACACCAGCGAGCGGGGATACCTCGATGGCAGAAGCGCTATCTAGATCCACCTGTTCACTTGCTGCTACCTCAAGTTCTTCTGAAATGTCATTGGTCTCAGACAAGACATTGGGATCATCAGCATCCTCTAGAGCATCACAGCGCAAGACAGGAACATCTGGCGGCATAACAGAAGGAACTTCTGGACCCGCAGAGAGGGAAGCACTCATAGAAGCAGCATCACTATCATCATTATCATCAACAGCAGCATCGCCATTATCATCATCACCATTATCATCATCATCATCATCACAATCAGTATCAGAAAGCGTCTCTCCTGCACGAGCATTCTCTGCAACAGAAGGATCAACAGTGTCACGGTAGGAGTGCAGGCGCCGGAACCAGGAGAAAGGACAGTCAATGGCCACGTGATCATGTTCCTTACAAATACAACACTTCATCGAATCAGGGCAGGATCTGGAGACATGACCGATGGAATCACAGTTGAAACAGACCAGGTTTTGGCAATCTTTGGCCAGATGATCAAGGCCATTACATCGGCGGCAGGTCTTTGGCTGGTTGTCATACTAGACATGGAGGAGGAACCTCCCGAAGCGGAGATAACGAGGGATAGGGGGAGTTATATCCATACGGTAATGGTGCATGCCATTAAAAACATTGGGAAAACCCTGAACCCTTCCACGGCGGGAAGAGTAGATACGGCCATACTTCTTCAGACGATGGTCCAGAGCTGTGTCCGGTAACTCGTACGGGGCGTCATACACAGTCACAAAAACAAGCTTAGCTCGAGCCGGATAAGGAACGGTGGTACGATTGGCTACAATGAAGGAGGACTTACTCACAAAAGGTAGCGAAAATCAGAGTTGGAGAAGGAGATGGGACGCCATCACGGATTAAGCTATCAAAGATCTGCTTTGAGGTAACAGTTGTATCCTCTAAGGTAAAAAAGGCAGTGCAAGATCGATCCGGAGTGACATTGTGCGGGTGGAAGTGATCTTTCTCAAAGCAAGAGAGGAACGATCACGTGACAAATGGACGAGCAGCAGTGGATCCACCATTGAGGCTAGGACGGTCTTGGGTAACAGCCGCTGCGTAAGAAACATTCATCGGTGAACTTCCAAGATACGATGGACTACTAGCAAGAGCAGAGGGGTGAGACAAGACCACACCAGGATCGCAGGAGGAAGCAGATGGTAAGGCAGAAGAGGGATTCACTTCCATATGGGTGTCCTCATTCGTCGAGAGACCAGCTTCTCCGGTGAGCGACAACGACACTGAAACTGGACTATATAAATCTTCAGAAGCATCAGCCCAAGAACGCGGAACATCAGGATTGCCAAGATCAGATATGATGTAATGGAACGTACAGAACCACTAGGGGTAAGGCCGCAACGACCCCCCTTAGGCACCGAAATGGACAGGAGCAAATCGACTCACAAACCGATAGAGCTCCGCCCTGGGATAGCCCAACTATAAACTGATAATAGGCCTTCTAGGCCTCATTATTGCAGTGGGAATGTCTCGAATGGAGGTTAAGCTTATAAAGCCACCCCAAATGTCCCACACATGTGGTACATCTAAGCCATGCCAGAGTGCTCAAACTAGCGAGCTAGTGAGCATGCGCAATTGCTAGCGGCAATGACTCATCCTAGTAGAGTGCTCATTTTGGACATGAAAGCAAAAGCTTTATAATGCCAAAGAGCTATATCTAACTGCAGACATCCCCCCATTACTAGTCGGGTGTGATCACCACTACACCATCAGGACAACCATGCTGGCAACACAGCCATCGAAGATGTGATTTACGTGGTTTAAGGCGTGGGCCTCCCGGGAAATTTTCTTTCGAGGTGACAAAGTAGGGGAGCCTATAACTTCACTTGAAACCCAACTAAGGATCAACTTAATGATACACGACCGTAGTCAACTTAGCGGATATATATATATATATATATATATATATATATATATATATATATGTTTCTTTTCAGTTGTAAAGCGCTTAGAGCTTTTTTTTATTGTAAAGGCGCTATATAAGTTAAACTTATTATTCAGTTCAGAGGGTTCTGAAGTGGTAAAATGAGAGGTGGAATTGGCCTAATGCTTGGCTGGGAAAATGGGATTTGATAACCGGGAATGGGAGATGAAAAGTCCTTGATGGGAATGGGATTAGTATTATTAGAGGTATCAGGTATTTTTGTTGCTCAAAATTCCTGATTTCAAAAATTTTATCATGCAGTCTTTTTGTGTTCCTGACCACCACCATGTGAGAGTAAGGACATCTCTGGTTTCAGCAGAATTCGCACCACAAGCTCCGTAACTCCAATACGGCTACCGACATCTCTAAACACACTGAAACCCGGTTTGTGATCACTCGAGCAGAAGTCGTGGGCGAGGCGCCATGGCAAGTCAAGTGTGTCAGGCAGCGGGACGTCGGACAGGACAACTTGAAGGATAGAGAAGGATACTTGTGTTGATGAGTTTAGTAATGATGATGATGATGATTTTGATAATGACGTGTCTCTATAAAGGTAGCGTACACAATGGAGAGACTGCACCATTCAGAATCCTTTCACGCGCCATAGGGAGATAGCGACGGAGACTTGGGTAAGCGATCTACCCCGCGCTGTCTTTAGTGCCTCTGCCCTCTTGCAATCGCATGTTTCGCTTTGAGGCGTATACTTACTGCTTCATGCAACATACCGATCATGGCTGTAAATTGTAGTTTCCCTATCATAAATACGGCTATTTTACCACTAGGATTTTACTGGCGGGGGCAGGGATTTATAAGAAATTGTTCCTCTTGTACTGGGATTGCCACCAACTCCTCAATCGGATAAAAGTCCATTCGGGGTGTACGTAAAAGAACTTGGTGACTTACAAAAGAAACGGTGTCATCCGTGAAATACTTCAACAGAATTAGCATTTCAGTGATTGTTTGCACACTGTGTTCATCATGCAAGATTTGTTTAAAGAATAGATTGGACCATTCGCTAAACAGGCGTTTTTCGTTTTTCCAGTTTAATACAAATATGCACTCCTGCTGTGAATTGAAACCAAATAAGGATTCGCATAGCTCAAAATAACGAGATTGGTGAGATATTTATTATATCGCTAGATGTTTGAATTAGACATAAAAATAGAACTCTTAATTTAAATTTAGAGAGCCGAACTGTGGAATACGCCCACTAATTAGCAAATCATAGCGCGCGTCCTATCTGAGACATATGACTCGCCTGCGCATGAAAAGAAACATTTGAGGCCTAGGGGC
>NC_090885.1:30400605-30428105 GCF_036669925.1 Montipora capricornis
ATCAGAAGTCTGATGGTTGCTAAGGAAGCTTTTTAGTCAAAGTGCCCTATAAAAAGGTTGCATGGATGGTTCTATAAAGTAACGTTTTCAAAGGAAATCTGACACCACTTCAATCGGAAGGCGCATGCGCGGCTAGTCCCAGTTCTCTGCCGTGCGTTTCAGTAAAAAACAGGTAAATGCTCTTAGGACGTAAAAGGAAGAGGTGGTATTTTCTCCGGATGGGAACCGGCTCATCATTTTTCGTAAACTGTAGCATGGAATTTCTATTTGAGCAAAAAGTGAAACTGATATTTTGAAAAGTGTATCAAACGAGGGGCTTATGACGTCATAATTGTTTTGAGAAATAATTTCTTTTAAGTCTTGTAGAGTTCAAAAAAGCTTAGTAGGCTATGGATTGGAAGTAAAACATGAGAGACGATCAAGGAGAGGAAGGAGGCAAAATTGAAATTAGAGGGAAAATTGAAATTAGAGGGTGCAAGATCGAAACTTCTAAAACGAAGTGAAGCGATGTGCCAGGGAAGATAAGAGAAATTGGTTAGAGAGGAGGGCTACATCAGCAGAAAAGGCCGCCGAGAATGGTAGGAGCAAGGAACTATACAGCATTACTAAGTCGATAGTTGGAGAAAGGCGGAAGCAAGAAGTAGGGGTGTTTAGGACCGAAACAAAAGAAAGACTGCAGTGAAGTATTGAGGAAATAGATCTGGGAAGATGGCGATTACAAGAGACTAAGGCTGCGTTGAAGAGGACAAAGCCGGGGAAAGCGGCTGGAGTAGATGAAGTGTGTCTGGAATTATTGAGAGCTGATATGGACGTCGCTGCAAGGAGGCTGACTAGTTGGCCACAGTTGGCAACAGGCTTTGGGAAACTGAGAGGTGACCGAAAGTGTGGAAGAAGGGACTTGTTGTTAAGGTATTTAAGAAAGGTGATTTGTGCGAATGCAACAACTGGAGGGGAGTGACTTTACTACCTGTCATCAGTAAGATATTTTTTAGGATGCTGTTGGAGCGGATCAAGAAAGGTGTAGAGAAGGATCGTCGAAAGGAGGAGGCTGGGTTTCGTCGATGGGAGTGTGACATCCGACTGGTTTATGATCAAGTCTGGGGTAAAACAGGGCTGCGTGATGTCAGGATTCCTATTCTTACTGTGCTTGGATTGGGTCATGAGAAAGACAACAGCAGACAAGAGAAGAGGGATAAAGTGGAATTTCACAACCGTGCTGTAGGACCTTGATTTCGCAGACGACATTGCTCTACTGTCATCTAGGTTTAATGACTTGCATGAAAAGACTGGGAAATTGGTGGAGGAAGCAGCCAGAGTAGGACTCAAACTGAATGCGAGAAATTGCAAGACTCTAAGGACTGAATGTGCTAGTAGCAGCGAGAAGATTGTGTTGGATGGCAAAGCATTGGATGACGTTGAGGAGTTTACATACTTGGGAGCTATGGTAGACAAGTTGGGTGGAGGTAGCAAGACATTGTGCATCGTCTGCAGAAGGCACGTGGCGCATTCCAGAGACTAGGGAGGGTCTGGGCAGCTAGAGGAATAGGAAGGAGAACCAAGATACGGCTATTCAAGACTTTAGTTCGACCTGTCCTACTATGTGGCTTTGACACTTGGAAAATCACCAAGAACGATGTATGGAAACTAAATAGCTTCCAATGCCAGTCCCTGAGACGAATAATGCGGATTAGATGGCAGCAGAAAGTGAAAAACAAGCGGGTGGTTGAGCTTGCTGAGATCAATGACATAAGCTGTGAGGTGCGACGAAGAAGGTGGAACTTGCTAGGTCACATTAAGGAGAGAGGGTGACAACGACTGCTTTACAGCATTAGGGTGGACTCCTGAAGGCCAGAGGGCGAGAGGAAGACCAAACACTACTTGGAGAAGAACAGTCCAGAAAGAGCGAAACAATTCCCCGGTGGAGGAGCTGGGAAGTAGCGAAAGTGGTGGCACAAGACAGGGAGTGTTGGTCAGACAGCGTGGAGGCCTTATGCGCCTACTGGCTTGATGAATTTCTTTTAAAATCCATGCTACAGATGTGCTAGAATGTTCTCATACTGTTGCGTTAAAAATTTGTGAAAAACATAGTTAAGTCGCTGACTGTTAAGGCATTGTCTGTTTTGGTCACGTGATTTACCAAATGTGGTTGGGCTTTTTCAACAGTTACATTATAACCTTAGTCTGCATTTTATCCCAGATCTGCAGTCTGCATTTATTTGCATTTACACTGACCAAACTCGAAAATCCAACTCGAAGTCCAACTCGAAAATCCAACTCGAAAACCTAACTCGGTAAATAGGCAACCTCGTAACAAACCGCCGGAATTCAAGCATCCAGTTTTCTTTCTCATGTGCAAATAGATCTGATTGATTTCGTAAAATAACATTGTAATTGTTCTAAGGAGCATAAATGGGTTCTTCATGTCGCAGATCATTACTGAAAGTATTCGTGGATATTTTCTCTCTGAGATAAGGAAACATCAGAAGTTGCTAGAACAATAGAGCGTTTATTGCGGATGGTAAAGTTGCAATCCGGCTGACAAAGAAAAAGAACTTGTGAGTAAAGTGAAGACTAGCTTTCGCCTCAAACACAACATTAAACACGTGCGCATTGCACCAAGAATCCATCAACTCAGGGTCTAGTGGCACGGGCAAATAGAACAACAAAACAAAACATTTGCTGTTTAATTAGAGAAAACAAGTTTTCACCAAACCACACTGACAGGTGTCATTATCTTGGAGAAGCACCCTATAAAAGAAACAACCATTCACAGAGCTATTGCCAAAATGCCGTATGAAGCCGTTTCCGGATTCTCTCATAGAAAAGAAATCAAAAGATCACAAATGACTGGACTAGCAGAAGTTAAAAATAGTCAACAATTGCAAGAAGGGGATGAGCCAGACATTGAAGGAGGAGAAGAAGAAGAAGTTCGAACTTCAGGATTACATCGTATGTGGTGCTGAAAATTAATAAAATGGACAAGGAAATGCCCCTTCATCCGAATGTGCTACTTTCTCAAGTTGTAGAACTTGAAGGGCGGAACTATGCTAAAATAATCAGAAAATGTGGATTTACCACCACACAGAGCTCGAGAAAAAGGCTCTGAAAAATTTTAGTAACAAACATTTTATGTTATCATTCAAAAGAATAAATGGCTTCTGAACAATAAATGAAGTCAGGCATGAACGGGATCTGAGCCCATGACTCGTGCGACACTATTGTATGCCTTAATTTATCAATTGAGCCTTCAAGCCAGCTGGAATGCGGCCATATTGTGAGTATGAAGTGAACCCTTAAAGGATGTGAACATCAGTGAAGGCTATTTATGAAAGACACATATATGAACTACGGAAAGAAGCGCATTTTTGAAGATTGTGAAGCTGAGCAGGTTCTGAGAGTTAAAATAATGTCCGTTTAAGTCTGATTTTTTCATGCTTTTCTTTCGTTACGGCTCAAGTAACATTCATAACTGTGATATCTTATAATTTAACTTAATTTAACTTTATTTATACTCGAATCAATTGGAGCTTGTTAGGCTCTTAGCATGTACAGCTAATGTGTCGAGTGAACAGATAATTTTATGAAATGTAGTTGAGAAGTAAGAGTATTCGAGTTAACAAAATTTGGCTAAAAAAATAAGCGGAGTATTTACACATTAGGAAATTGAAAGGAAGTAAAATTAATTATACATGATATACAACTAAATAATAAAAGAGAAATGGTATGAAAGCGAGGAGATTGAACAAAAATATATGTACAGCAAAAATAACAATTACAAGTATCGAATGTTATTTTTCTAATTTGTGATACAAATTTTTTAATGGTGGGAGCAGTTCTTTGTTCATCCTGCAAGGAGTTCCATATCTTCGGACAGTAATACCTAAAAGTATGCAGTCCATACTTAGACGTGTTTGCTCTTGGTAGAATCAGCTTCATTTTACCACGCAGCTGATTACATTTATTACTTTTAATGAAAGGAGACCACTAATAGGTGTTGGTGTAGTTGCATAGATAGTTTTGTATATGAGTATGCACATGTCCTGAATCCTTCTATTTTGCAGGCTTGGCATATTTGCCTTTATCAGTAATTCGTCGTAGGTGCTAATGTTGTCATAAAAAAATACATCGCATAGCACGCTCGTTTAGCTTTTCGAGTTTGCCAGCTGCTGTTTTTCATCTGTGTGAACACCAAGTAGCTTGCAACTGATGTTTGGCTTTACAACTGTCCCATTTACCGTAAAAGTAATATCATCGTCATTCTTTTGGTAACGTTGAGTCTTGGGTCGTCTAAATAATAGGGACTCGCATTTCTTCGCATTAAAAAAAAAAACACGCTCATTACTCTTACTCATTACTCATTACATTACTCTCATTTATAGAAATAACATTTATATGCATGAACAGAAACTAGAAAACAGCTAAACGTGGCGCGTTTGCTTTGCGACATATGATTTACCCCGAGGATCGGCAAGTTTGTTTAAAGGACTAGTGCATTCCTCTAAATTGGTGATAGCAATTGTTGGACACATGAAAATTTTACTTGTCATGTATGTTTTCAGCACAGAGAGGTTGCTGCTTTTGATACTGTTATGCTTTGAAATTGAAGAGATTCTTAATTTGATTCCTCTTTCAAAACTGGAGAAGCATCAATGTTGTCTTTTCGGGTCGCCGATAAGCGTCAGTAACCTCTTCCTCCAAGTGAACATGGAACCCCAACCTTCTTTCCTTCGGTTCAACATCGACAATTCGCAATACTACTATGTTATAGGTTAGGGCATGAAGACTTTTTTTTTTGTTTTTTTTTAATTAATTAAAAATGAAGACTTGGCCTTTGCCAGGATCAGAGCAATCAATATCTTAAAGCTAATAAACTTGTGGCATAACACAAAATATTTTTATTTCAATAGAGAGAGAGATTTAGTTGTCCTAATCATGGCAAATGATCGATCGCGCTTGGTTCAGATAAAATATGTTCCATGTCTGTGAGGGTATGAAAGTAGTGCCTGCTCGGGTATCATTTTAATCACATTTTGCGGTATTCATTTTCATTAGTGTAGGCTATTTCGAATCTAACCGCAATGAAAACACCAACACGCCATTTGCTTCATTTTTTTTTATAACACGACTGCGCATGTATTCCTACAGAATACATGTAGGTCCGCAACGTATACGACATTCCTCCCTTCTTTGAAATACACGTTGATTCAAACATGGTGTAACGAAAAGGAATCAAAATGTCTTCGAACGTCTTTTGTAGCCGAGTAGATAATCTGGACTAACTCGGAAACAAAAATACAAGACATCAACATACAGTCCAGTTAAATAAGAGTTCCATAAATTCTCTATTCTGGGTTAAGCCTAATACATCCCAGAACATAACTGTGATATCTAGATGCCACTTTCCTAACTCTAGAAGGACGTAAAAGAAGGAGTAGAATCACTCTGTGCCAAAGTAGGATCTGCCTGTTTACACTCTGGTCGGTTCTCCTTCTCGGATAATCTGTTGCTCCTGTCTGCGGGTACCTTTAACGCTTGACTTTCCAGCTTAGCTGTCAGATCTCCAATGGCATCTGATGATTCAGTCTTGTGTTTCAGATCCTCACGCTCCAGATATTTTTCGTCGGTACTGTACACCATCAGCCTCAACGAAAACACTGTTTCCATTTTTCTGAACAACTGTAAAAGGTTCTAACCTTCCGGCCAAACAATAATTCTGCAGGACCAACTCCAGTTGTTAAATGCGGTGTACTGCGATAAATCATCAAGAGATCATCCATCTGCGATCTCCAATCACGACCCTCTGCTTGATCAATACGTAAGCGTTTCAGAATAGTGCGGTTCTGCGTTTCAATTTCTCCATTGTCCTGTGGCCATAAGGGTGTGGTTTGTTTATGTTCAATACCGTTTCTCTTAAGATACCCTTTGAAGTGATCACTGTTAAACTGCGGTCCACTGTCAGTTTTTAAGGAACAAGGAAGACCAGGAGTGACAAACATCTTGGACATAAGTGATGCAATGTTCGTAGCGGTTATTGACTTGGTAAATTAAAATGTAATCGCCAGAAGGCAGTGGGCCCAGCAGATCAGCGGCTAGATGCTGCCAGGACGCTGAAGGAAACTGTACGTGTCATCGGTTCAGGTTTTAAGGGTTGTGGGACTAGCTTACAGCCATGGCAATTCTTACATATTCTCTCTGCTTCCTTGTCAATTTCCGGCCACCACACTTGACTTCTCAATCGTTGTTTCATTGCCACGATGCCACGATGACCTTCATGTGCTGACTCTAGTACATGACTCCGAAGTTCTTGAATTCGAGTTCCACGAAGAACAAGCTTTACTTCGCATAGGTAAGTACTCTTTAAACTCAATGTCATGCCACTTCGCACTTAAGAGACATCCTTGTACACTTTGCAGTTCTGGATCATTCACTGAGGCGCTCTCAATTTCACGAGTTGCTAAGGCGACGTGGTTGGACTCTTGGGCTATCCACTTCTCATACTCATCTGTCTCGTTTTTCTTTTTTGATTTTGACGTTGGATGCAACAAGCGTGATAAGGAATCTGCAATGTTCTTAGGACCTGGAATGTATTTGACTGAAAAAGAATCCACCTCTCATTCCTTGCACAGGTCTTAGATTTGGGAGCGACGATACATTCTAGGGGCTTGTGGTCAGTTATCAGCTCAAAGTCAGCTCCATATATATAAGCATGAAGTCTCTCACATGCCCACACAATGGCTAACCCCTCTTTCTCAGTTTGTGAGTAACGGCGTCTGTATCTGACAAACTGCGGTTTGCATAGCTGATAACTCGGAGCTCTTCTCCTTGCTATTGGACCAAAAGCACTTCTGATCCTACGGGACTTGCATCAGCAATTACTTTAGTTTGTGCCTTCTTATCAAAATAACCAAGTGTCTCAGCATTGGCAAGTGGCCTTTCTAACTCATGGAACGATTGTTGCTGTTCCTTATCCCATTCTTTGTAAGTTGGCGTAAGGGTGCTGATACTGTTGACGGGTCTGGAATAAAACGCGCTGTAAAATGAACAAGACCTAGGAAGATCCTTACTTCGGCAGCATTTTCGGTCACGGGCCTCAACAACAGCTTTCACTTTAACATCTGCAGGACCAATTCCGCGTGCTGACAGCACATAACCCATAAACTCCAGATGGAACATCTTAAATTGACACTTATCGTGGTTTAGCGTCAAACCGTTGCTGCTTAGCTCTCTGACTACATTCTCAAATCTCTGATCATGTTCCTCTTCCGTGGCAGTATGGACTATCACATCATCAAAAATATTGTGAACACCCTCACAGTATTGTAGGACTTGACGGATGACTTTCTGATACATGTCTGGCGCACAACTTATACCAAACATTAGCCGTTTGTATCGGTACAAGCCATTATGGGTACCAAATGTGGTGATATCTCTCGTCTCTAGAGCCAACTCAATCTGATAATAAGCAGAATTTAGATCTAGCTTACTGAAAAACTTGTTGTGATTTAAAGCTTTTAAGACTTCATCAATGATAGGTTCTCGTTTCACTGCCATGTTGGCCTGCCGTATATCCACACATAAATGGATGTCACCCGTTGGCTTTGGTACAACTACTACTGGTGAGACCCATGAACTTGGTCCACTTACTTTCTCACTAATGTCAAGTTCAACAACTTCCTTCAATTTGTTGGTTAATTGATCCCGGAGATGATAGGGGATGCGTCTTATTGGCTGTGCTGCAGGTTATACCTCTGCATCAATAGGTATCTTTAACTGAAAGTCCTTCAGTTTTCCAATGCCTTCACACCATCCTGGAAACTTGTCTAAAATACTGGGTGCCCTGTTTTTCCCTTCAATAGATAACTGCAGTAAATTTATTTCAGGTCCCAGCCTCAACACACCTAGAGCAATAGCTGTCTTCCGCCCCAGAAGGGCATGTCCCTCAGTCTCTACAACAAGAAATTCAACCTCATTTAACACTCTATTTCCAACTAACACATTTGCACTTAAAAGTGCCTGCAACTCGCAGTGGCTGCTTACTACCATACGAATGCAATTTCTTATTAGCCTTGCTCGACACACTTCGGACCTTATTTGCCTGGTCACGAATTTGCTCATCAGCAGCAGCATCTCCAAATTCGCAAGATTGAGCTTTCTGCCTCAATCTTGTCTAGAACTGTTCCACACTTTTGTTTGCCAGTTGACTCAACTCGCAAAAACAAAGCCTTTCGTACGGAACATTTGCTTGCGGCTTAAAATATTTTTTCAACGCATCCTTCGCTTTTCGATAATTGTTTTCCCCTCTTCCTTCATCCAGTATGAAGAAAATATCCTGAACACTTAACCCGGAGGTATGCGACAATAGAGCTTTCTTCTGGTCGGCACGTTTAACTCCTTTTCCATCTGCAAGCTACTCAAAAGCTCGAAGCCATCCCTCAAAGCGTGCAGAACTACCAGCCGTTTCGGAACAATCAAAAGGCGCTAATTCACCCATCTCTCTCAAAAATACACCAGACATCGTCAAGAAAAATACACTAACGACCATCCTCGTCGCCAGAATGTAGACTATTTCGGGTATAACCGCAATGAAAACACCAACACGCCATGCGCTTCATTTTTTATAACACAACTGCGCATGACTTCTTACAATATAGGTCAGCAACGTATACTACAATTAGTGTTGCAGTGATTTTGTTAGATGAAAATAATGGAGTCACCAAATTAGAAGAATAACAGAATGACAAGCGAAGCTCAACATCCCAGTCAGTGATCGTCCCTTATTATTGATTCACATACATTTTTTTAAAGGTACAACAGAAAAGAAGTTTCTTTCTTTGATTTTTTTCTACTTACTTTCGCCATACTGGTCTATAGAGGAGGCCCTGGGGTTAGGGCGAGTGCCTTGAGATCCAGAGATCCCGGGTTTGAGAGTCAATGTCTGAGAAAAGCGGGCAAAATCTGAAAAAGCTGAAAGATGGGGGTCGGCCATTATTCCACACTAGCGTCATAGATAGGTTAGGTGGACTTACTGATTAATATACTAAAGTGTGCTCTTCATGTGTTTTAGTATAGGAGATATGAGATCCACTCTCCATCACCCCCTTGGGTCCTAGTTTTTCTGGTAAATTTGAACGAAATTGGACAGCCAACAAAAACTGTAAAATCTAGCGAACGAAGTTCGTGTTTTGTATCTGATATAAATGGACATAGAACCTCTTGTAAAAAGCCAGAGATGTGCGAAATAAGCACAAGTCAGGCTACACTATTTAGTTTTGGAATACCTATACTTCGTATCTTCGAATCAGCAAGAAATGAGCCATTTTCGACTTCCTGCAGAACATACAACTAAGACTTCAGCAAAAATCGGATGCCAAATCCAAACACTCTTACCTTCCTCCTATTACAAGAAGTAATAATCTTTTTGGGCCATTCGAACAGCAAGATGCTACATCACCTCCATTTCTCCTACCACTCGATGTCATTTACAGCACGACAAGACGCAATCAATGTACTGTTTAAGTCGCTCTTGGATTCCGCATTGGATTTCTCTCAGTTAAACATATACAGTTGACTAAAGTGGTCCCAAAAAATTCAGAGCCCCTCTTTGGCCAATTTAACAGAACGAAAGTTTAAAAAGAAATACGACTAAACAGAACGACGCCATCTCGAGTTGGATTGCTCGCAAGGGACTGGGACCTGCTTATTTTTGCTTTGGGTAGGGAGGGACCTATCGCCGTTGCATTGTTGCTAGTAACGTCTCTTTGTCGCAATAAACAGCTCAAGATCTGAACAAATAATGACATGAACGAATCACGCTTTAAATTAGAGCCAGCAGAACCGCGCAATAGCGTGAACAAATAGCTTCATCTGATGTTCTTTTTCCAGATCGCTACGCTTACCGCAAAGCAATCAGATTGGATGTATGAAATAAGTAGAAGCAGTGTCATGGTATTGTTCTACCCATAAAATAAACTGCGTGAGACTTAAGATAAGTAACGGAAAATGCGCGCTTGATATTTAGCAAGGAGACGTTTCCGTGCAGATCCTCTTTGGGTTGGATTTTTTTTTTTCGAATAGATAACTGCCTTCTCCAAGGTATGTTTGTTTTTGCTGCCAGTCTTTTGGTTACTTATTTGAACTTTCCCGGTTCCGTTGTCTGTCAATGAACAAATGTCGTGAAACGAAATATTTACCCAGGAGCCCTCATTGAATATGTCATTTGCTTTTAATAAAAGCGTTGGACTTGTCATCCCGGCTTGTCATGTACACGAGAGGGCCCTTAAGAGTACTCGCTCTTTGGTTATATATGCTGTTGATGAAAAGTTACGCAGCAAATTAAACAAAAATTAGTTTTGGTTGTATTATCCCCGAATTTTGCTTTGTTTTGTTTTCTCTAGCTCATGCGAAGCATTTATTTCCAGTAATCCGGTTTGTTAAAAGAATCTTCAAGTCATTCCTTAAAACAACTGCAGTTTGAACCAGATCTGCGAGTGGCTTCACGTAAGAGTCTTTTCGACCAGCAGGCCCCTCGATTTCTATTCCTAGGAGAAAGCAAATTTCTCTTAGTTGCGCAACCTTAAATTTCGAATTTAGCATGCCACGCTTTGCAAGGCCACAAATGTCATGGCCATTGCTTCAATTGGTACACCGCTGTTTGCAGTTATTGCAGCTGTTTTTCTGTTTCCCACGCTTGAAGGTCTTTCCCACTGATGCAAGTCGTGAGAAATAACTAGCTATTTGCTTTGCTGTTCGTCATTCTTCTGGAGCAAAACAAAGCTTACCACTCTTGTCCCTAGCAACTCTCATTTCTTTTGCCACCTTTAAAATTTTCTCGATCTTCTTTGTTTCCATCAGTAGCAAAATAAGCATACGTATTGGTAACATACTCAAGTAACTGAATCACATTTGACAGCCTACTGACAAACGTTTTTAGTTTCTCAAATGTTTAATTTAATATTTTTAATGTAATTTTATACTTCCACGACCCCTTAGATTGTTCTGAACAGTTGATATCAACAGACCAATTTCGATAGCACAAGACAATAGACCTCAGCTCGAGGCTCCAGGGAATAACAACAGAGTTTGTCGGGTTTATTCCCCGGAGCCTTGTGCTGAGGCCTATTGTTTTCGGATGAATTTTAATATGTCAAAATAGGGCTATTGTACTGATTTTCTGAGATCAAACAAACGATCCGGTGAAACATTATAAACTCACGTCTACTGAGAGTGAAGAGGGAGGAGAAACTGACCTCTACATGAAAACGAAAAGCACGATGTTGTCACAAAGGCGGCAAAGGCGGAACATGCTAATTTGCAAGACCTTTGTGTGAAGAAGAAAGTTGTGTGGCCACATTTCGAACCCAGGGCCCACATGGATACCGAGCGACATTATGAGGATGACAGAGCGCGAGACTGTTTACGATTTAGCACGAAAAGAATGGGCAGAAAAGGTGGTCACGGGAATACAGTCAACACACGTTGGAGAAACGGGGCACGCGCGAGTTTTTGTTGGCTGTCCAATTTGGTTCAAATTTACCAGAAAAACTAGGACCTGAGGGGGTGATGGAGAGTGGATCTCATATCTCCTATACTAAAACACATGGAGAGCAAACTTTAGTATATTTATCACTTAGTCCACCAAACCTATATATGACGCTAGTATGGAAGAATTTGGGCGACCCCCATCTTTCAGCCTTTTCAGATTTTGCACGCTTTTCTCAGACATTGACTCTTAAGACCCGTCCTGACCACTTCACGCGTAATAAAAGCATTGAAAGCAAGGTAAACACAGCATAACACCCGGTGTGGCCAACATGTCACGCATGCGCAAAACCATTTTTCACCTGGTTCATTGGCAGCAATTCACTCCCACTTGTGATATTACTTTGCAATTTTAATATTGCACCCAATTCAAACTCCTTGGAAATAAAACGTTTTGTCTCAGGTATTTCCATATCATGAATGCTACACAGTAAATCCAATACACTATTCAATAAGAATGCAGTACAATAAGAATCTCAACCTCGGGTTATTTGAATAGGCAATTTTCACGATGGCGTCCTTTGGGTCACCTCGCAGCTCTTACAAGGTCTCACCTGATTGGAGACCACCCTTGAGGTTTAACAAAAGAACAAATAACAGAAACAATGGACCCTAGGCCTAAAACAAAAGGGCCAGTGTTTGTGTGATTTGTTCTTTTGTTAAAACTCAAGGGTGGTCTCCAATCAGGTGAGACCTTGTAGGAGCTTCGAGGCTACCGCGTCCTTTGGCTACAACTACCAGAATTCTGTTTGTTTTTCTTTTCTTATTTAAATTTTGTATTCTCAGTGCTCTAATTAGCATGAGACAAGCAAAACCTGAAGAATTCTGGTACTTGTAGTCAAATGGCGTCATCATGTAAATGTCCCATCGGGTACAAAATTGAGTTAGCCGTATTGGTTTATAGCAAACTAGTTTGCCTCCGGCCAGCTGGGACTCTTAAAAAAGTTGTTCGTTCGTTAGCTGTGTATGCTCTTGTCGCTGCCAAAACATTGTTCCCTCGTTGCGGTAATTTGGTAAATTAAATCCATAAGTAATAGTCCGTAAATGTCGGAACACTAACGTCCAAACAATTCTTTTTAGCACATAAGTATAAAAATGAAGCGGACCATAAAATTCAGGAAAAAAGGTAATCGTTTTTCTTTGTTCTTCGAAGAAATTGCAAGTGATGAAGTAGAACATGGAAGAATTCAACCAGAGTTACCAAACAGAATAGAGGATAAGTGCCAGGATAAAGGTCCCGACGGCCACAAAGGAGAGCAGTCCAGGTATTTGGACGAGGAAAGAATGGCTTTCGTTCAAAATTATTTAGAAGGAGCAGACGATGCACGCAGTGTGAAAACAGAAACAAGTGACAGTGGAATGGACACTCGTAGCGCACCTTCTGAATTTGAAATGGAGGAAAGAAGCGGTAAGGCTGAAGTGTTTTCCAGATATGCCTTTTGTCTTTACTCTCTTGGCTGCTTGTTAAATGTCCTCTTCATTTGATACTTTTGAGGGATGAGAGGCATTCTGTAGAACACCGGTTCTGTCCATGTCAGAGTCGTAAGTGCTTTAAATGCTCACGGAAAAAGCTGAAAGCAGGGGCTCGCTGACCAGATAATCTAATTGGCGCTTGTCGCAGGTTAATTGTCGCGGGTCCAGTAGACGTTGTCCCAGGTCCTGTATACATTGTCGTGCGTCCAGAAAATAGAAAAGTGCATCATGCCACCTCAACGTTTTCAATAACAATGACAATAACAACAACAATAACAATAGCCTGAAAATTAACGTATGCTTAACTTGAAGATATTCGTTTGTATAATTGCTGAAACCTTACATATTAATTTTTTGTTAAGGTTCTAGTACGATGAAAAATATCAATTCTCGTTTTCCTTCACATTTCGAATCGAAAGTACTTGCATTGAATGCTCAAAAGGCAATATTAAGAGGAAGACTGTTTATCTTAAACTCCATTCTTTTCATTTAACGGTCCGCCATTACTTAATTCGTGTGATTCCGCCCGATAAGCTTTCAGCGATCTGAAGTGTGCGGTTATATTAGTATGTAGCGCGAGATCTTTTGGCTTTCAGATTGTCAAATTCGTGTTCTGCATACTAATTAAGCCGCATTTACACACTGCACTTTTGAGCCGGTGAGTAAATGACTTCACTTGGGCCTCAATCCAGCTCCCTGAGGGCTTATCTGTCAGAACCACACCAAGTATAATGGCGAAACCGTTAATGAAAAATGCCGTCAAAATAAATAGTTTTTCTCTTGAAATGATTGCATAAAATCTCGCCTTTCGAGTACTCTGCACAAGAACTTTCGAAATGTGAAGAAAAACGAGAAGTGATTTTGGACCGTTGCCGCACTTTTAATAACTTAAGGTGGCTGAACACAGTTTTTCCGCAAATTGAAACAAAGGCATACAACAAAGTGATACGAAGCCAAAATATGGAATGGATGTATTGATGACATTTTCTCCCTTTGGGACAGCGATAGAGCAGAGGTGATGGACAATTTTATTATACAAGCTAACAAATTTCACCCTATCATCAAATTCATGGCCGAAATATCAGAGAACGAAATCGCTTTCCTCGACGAAGCGGTGTTTAACGCGGAACGATTAAAAAACGAATCCATTCTGGCCTCGGTTGTTCAAAACCGATTGAGTTATCCAGTGGATAGTGATTTATCCAGTAGATCAATAGCGCTATCCACCTTCGAACAACTGGGGCCTGGACGTTAAAACTCATTCATTAAGCCTGAGTAGGATTAACTCTTCGAAAACAACATTTGAAGAGAGCCTTGCGTAGTTCACACAACCTCTGAGAGCTATCCAAAAACGGCCATAGAAAGGTGCCTGTCAGGGGTCACCTTTGCCTCTCGACAATCGGCTCTATTTTGCCTTTTGTCACTACGGTCCACTCAGCAGTTAAAAATCTTAAACAGATATTGATGGAACAATGAAGCCTTATAAAACATTTGCTGAGGGCGATCTATCTAAAATCTCCTATAACATCATACAAAAGAGGTAAAATCTCTTAAAAAGACATTATCGTCAAAAATATAATTATAATTTTTAAGCTATTGTTACTGAAAACGTGGAAGTGGAGTACTTTTGTAAATAAAAGTTCAGTTATCATTTTTTCCATTTTCCTGACACGCGGCACGCGCCAAATAGATTACCTCCTCGTCTTGGCAAATTTCCGTTTCGTAAACGATCATTTTCATTTGGACGACACTTTTAACAATTTTCATTGTTAAGTTTGTCGTTTGCAAATTAGGAAGAAAAAACTTAATCAAGGACTAGATAAGCAGCTTATGTCACTTGACATTTTTTTCGTTGGTTTTTAAAAAACTTTCAACAAGAATTTTACGAAAAAATTGGGTGAACGATTTCGAACTCGGTTCAATGGCTGAAGATCAAACGCACTTATCCAGTAGATTACCGAGATAATCACTCCAAACGTTGCAATTTCAAAGTACTTAAATGAAGCTAACCCTAACAATTCACCTTTTGAGCGTCAGCTTTCACGTGTAGTATCACATGACTTTTTATGTAAACAAACCGTGAAAGTTCGGACATTCGAGCAGATGGGACATACAACACATAGTGAGATGGCGAGGCGAGCGGATATGAAATGTTAGTTTCTTTTTGTCTGGGACTTTGAAATGATTCAACAGAGAAATTAGTCACTTCGATGGTTAACATTATTTTGGTGTGGAACCCGATAGTTTTGTTACACTGCTATTTCAACAGGATTTATGGGGGTGAGTAAGGTTTTGTACATCTTCTATCGCAAGGCGGATGAAAACGAAATAAATCCCTTCCATTATGTTATTACGAGTAACTTCATGTATTAAATTGTCCTATATTTGTGCACTTTGAGATCAGTAATAAAACAGAATGAATGTGATTTGAGTGCGTGTAAATCGAGCCTCCTCTGTCAGTGGGACTTAAATTAATTCGAAAACGCTGAAGAAGTCTAGCTAACTTTAGCAGGCAGCCCTGTTTGCAACAGTTCCAGGTTCAACCTGTCTAAGCAGATGACTATTAAAGCGGGACTTCAACACAATAAATATCACAGAACTTAAAAAACATTTGCAGGAGCAAGGAGTTGCAGTGAGCGTGTTTACGGTTTTGGAAGTCTTCGCTGGTAAAAATCGCCGCTGCAGTTGAAGCAATGATGTTACCAGTAGAAAGACAAAACCAACGATGCAGGCAATCTATTAATCCCAATCCACTTTCCATGAAATCACAATCATGAACAATTTCAACTCCTCAGCACCATTCAGCTTGTACGATATTTCAGTTTAACCATTTAATACTACCACTCCACCGAATACGACAAACAGGGACTCGCCGCTTACAAGTCCCTCGATGATTGAGGCCCTCCCAGGGGTTTTAGGGAATAATGGAACATGGCTAATTGAAACTGGGAAACAATGTCAAAATAATTTAGGAAAAATGGGAGCATGAACAATTTAAAACAATTTTAGAGATCAATAAGCTGGGAACAAGTTTGAAAGTAATTTGGGAAACAAGGGAACCCAAGAAAATATTTAAAGAGAACAAGGACCCCCTCTGGGAGAGTCTCATGATTGTCGCTTCTTATGATGGTTTAACACACGGAATCTCCGAAAAGTGGAGTGTGTCCATGCACATGAGAGTGTAGCTGAAGTGAAGCCCTTCATGAAAAGGATTTGTTGATTGAGAAAGCAAAAATACCCCTTCCAAAAAAAGTTGAAAACACATAGTCATAGATCAGTGGCCTTCCATCCGAAGATGAGAAGTAATGTGCCAGATGAGAGGTGATGTGCCAATAACCAACTAGTAGTCGTGTCATCTTGCCTTAATTAGCAAACGTTATGGCACTACAGAAGCAGACAGATCAAGTTGATGAAACCGCTAAATCAAATGAAAACTAGCATGGGAGTGGTATTAATGAATTAAGAATAAACTACAAGAGCTTCTAAGACTGAAGCAAACATTTTGATGGAAGAAGATCTGGACGTTGTTCGCTTTGAGTACATTGAAAGCACCATGACAAAGCAATGGCAACGTGAGGACTGGGGTTCATACCCGCTTCAAAGTGCAAGAGATTCTTGTCAAGAAAAATTGATAGGGCTAAAAATGCCACAAAGTTGATACAAGCCATTCTCCATTTTTTAATGCACCATAATACACTTTGTTTGCTTCCCCCCCTCCCCCCCCCCCCAAACCCCAAATTTTGCATAAACTATTGTTTTCAAATGCTCTTGGGAATATGCAGTGTCCCCAAGAGCATTTGAAAACCATAGTTTATGCAAGATATGGGGGGCAAACAATTTAGTGTACTATGGGGCATTCGAAAATAGAGAATAGCATAAGTACAAACATCCCAGAAATTATAAACAAACAATGGAACCCTAAAATGCCAGAGAGGAGTGCTATTTCATGAAGTCAGTGCTTGCAATGCATGTAAGTGGGTTGTGAGCAATGCCCACCACAAACTGCAATTGATCTCTAAGGGCTTTTGGATTGCAAAGCCAAAGCCATTCCTTGGAGCAATAATATTAAGAAATGTCTGCAGTGTTCTAAAGGTTGTCCAAACACTGAGCGCTGTAGAATATAAGTGCCACTGGAAACACAGAGATCTTCACCCAAAAGAAGCTAAAATTCTTCACTCTGGGAGTGGCAACACAAATGTTGATGGTTTTGCATTGAAATCAACTTCAAAGTACTACTTTAAAAGTTCAGCTTGAAATGTAAGTGGGCTGAAATGTTGTCAATTTGTTATGTGGACCAAACTAGGAATCTTCTCAGTTGAGGGGACCAATGACCCTACCTTCATCTCTATTGTGTGTGCCAAACTCAAGAGGAGTCCTACCCTTGGCAGGGATGAAACATATGTAAGGCTAGCCATATAATTGTCTATTGTCAAATTCTTACACTTTTTTCAAGTTCAAAATAGTACTTAAAAGGAATATTTCATGCTTTCATGCTCAATTAGTACTGTAATTGTATGAAGCAACAGATGCATCACCTAAACGTATAATGAGTTTAAACTGTTCAAAATTACAACTGGTAATTAGACAATGTTTTCTAGAATGGTTCGCCAAAAGTCAGTACATACATGTATTTTAAGGGAAATCTCCTGAACAGTACTGTGGATATGTGATAATTATTCTAATCAACCGAACGTGAGAAATACTGTTCCATGTAATAAAAATAAAACCCCTAGAGTAATGTAACTGTACTTTGTACACACCAACGCGTCACTGCGATGCCCATAATCCACTTTTTCCACCTCTCGATTTCTCTAACTTCGGCCGGAAAATGAAAAAAACTTGATCGAATCACCCTTCGCGTTTCTTAGCTACAATTTCGTGTCTTGGGAATCATTTTTACATGTAACAGAAGCACACCTTTTAGTCAAGACCATTCTGCAGCTCGCTGCTCGTACCAGATAAAATCCTATAAACGGTGGAAATGACTACGGTCTCTGATGCAGCTAATAAACCACACTCAAATCACTTTCATTCTGTTTTATAGCTGACCATTTGTACGACAAGTTTCATACACAAAGGTAAATTCGTAAATAACATAATGCGAGGAATGCATTTCGCTTATCGAATATGGAAAAAACCTGACTCACCCCCGTAACTATCGTGCTCCACACCAAATCCTAACCATCGAAGTAACTAGTGTCTCTGTTGGATCATTTCAAAGTCCCACACAAAAAGAACTAACATTTCATATCCGCTCGCCTCGCCATCTCACTATGTGTTGTATGTCCCATCTGCTCGAATGTCCGAACTTTCACGGTTTGTTTACATAAAAAGTCATGTGATACTACACGTGAAAGCTGACGCTCAAAAGGTCAATTCATTGCAAGCTAACCGAATAAAAATGGGTGCTTAGGCTTAAGTCCGTAGATGAAATAATGACATTTAGTTGCATTGTGAACCACTTTAGGTCTAATATATAACGAAAGGCTTAGTTACTAAGAATGGCATCGACTGTCAAAAATGGCAACGACCGTTTACGAAATGAAAATTAGCCTCGCCTACCCTGCGAGCAGTCTCTCTTTTGATCTTCCTAGATAAGTCGGGAAGAGGAAAGTAGACTCTGCTCGCCGCCTCCACATTGTTTGATTTGCCTCTCATCCAAAGAATTGGAGTCAGTCCAGTTTCGACTTGTCAAACCTGTTTTTTAATTTTTGCGCATGATCAATCACCACGCGTCATCAATATTTTGAGGAATTTACAACAGTGTGGCAATTTTAAAGTGGTACTACGACCAAAAAAAAATTTTGTTTTTCCTTTGGATTTCAAAACTATGTTAACTAAACACTAACGCACCCAAATTTTAAGTTCTGATTTTAAAAAGACACCTGTTTATTTTAGCTGGAATTTTCTTATTTATTGGTCCGCCATTACTAACTTTAAAATCTTGAGAGAGCTGGGTCGAGGAGAAAATGACGTCAAACACGCACTAGTTTAAGAATGCAATGCGTGTGTACGCGGCCTAATTAATATGCAGCACGGGAGTTTCGGGCTTTCAGAATATTAAACCCGTGTTTTGCATATATAATAAATTGCGTTTACACGCTGAAATTTTAAGCTGGTGAGTAAATGACGTCATTTTCTCTAGAACGTGAGTAATGGCGGACCATGAAATCCAAAACTTACACTCAAAATAAACAGCCTTTGGATAAAACTCAAAGCTCAAAATTTTGCCAGTTAGGTGTTAAGCGAACACGCTTTCAAAATCTGAAGAAAAAAAGGAAATGATTTTTTGATCATAGTACCACTTTAACTCTTAGAATTCCCATGAGTTTTTCCTCTGCGTGTCGGTTACAGAAACTAGTCTGACAGAAACCTAAAAAGTTTTCAGCAAAAAATGAAATGGCATTTGAAGAGTATGGGCTATCTTGAGTTTCCAATGAAATGATTCCTTGATTGTCGAGTGTTTGCCAGAGTTGTTGGAAAATATCCCGACTGTTTGTTTTCGTTTTTTGGTTTTGTGGCTACTGGTCACGCGTGACTGACACGGAATACATTTCAATTTTTAACGCATGCTCAATACAAAAAGTCGAGGCGGCTCGCAGTCTTCTTTCCTCTTCCCGACTTATCTTGGAAGATCGAAAGAGACTCTGCTCGCAGGGTAACCCTCGCCAAGGAAACCACCTGATGTCACTATCTCTACCAAGAATGCATAAAACAGAGGAACCCAACGTGACGTTTCGGTAGAATCTGTTCTAAACACTCAAATGCCTTTGGCTTTCGATAAGTAAATACGGTATTTTTTCAAAAAAACCTACATATTTAATTTTCGGAAAGACTGACTGCGTTCACACTTAGTGCCAGAGCGCGGTGCCCGAGTATGATCCTTGCTGGGTACTAATGTAAACACACCGTTTTCCCTACCCTGGGTGCCAGAGGAATTTCTTTTCAAGTTCGTAGAGAACGCTCAGCGATTCCAAATCAACAGTCGAGGAGGGAAAATACACGACGAACTTTGACACGACTTTGACACGACGCCAGATCCTCGTTTCCATGCGTAGAGACAGTTCAGCATTCTCGTCAAACCAGTTTTGGCCGCCAAGCTGAGACTGCTTACCACGGGACGCAATGAAGCGCAGCATTGAACAATCCTGAAAATGGTCATAACAGTGATGGCTATTCACTTCAAAAGTTTTTACAATTTTGGAGCAATTTGAACGATGTTGTATTGATTTTAGGTGTGTAAGATTGTTTTATTTGAGGATTTTTTTTCCCTCAGAGCGAAACTTTATTGTCGCAGTTGTTTAAAACGGGATTTTATACTGTAATAGCAGAGAGCTAGTGATCGCTGCCTAAAGTGCAGAATGGAAGACTTCGAAATGCGAGAAACTTTTATCTGTCCTCCGTTCCTAAGTTCTCCGTTCCGGGAAAGACTGATTTGTGGAACTGTAGACCGTGGGGCCGCGGAACCTGCGAAACCTTAAAAAGTGACTGTTTTTATTGAAACCACATGGTAACAACGATGAGATTTACATTAATGTTTGTTAAATATCAACTGAACCCTCCAATAATCGCGTTGCAGGGGCCATTTCTTGCTGTGATCTGCGTATTTGCACCATTTCCACAGTTCTTAATTAAGGCAGTGGACAAGGTTGGTCTTGCATGTTTCTGGTTAGATTGGCTTCGGTCGATCATCGCCTCATTTGCCTTTTATATTTGTATTATTTTCTTTAGTTTACGGCGTCTGTTTGACTTCAGATTGGACTTCAGATTGGACGCGAAGTGAACCATTATCAGCTCGGTTGTCAACGGTCATTATAAAATACCAAGGTTAAGCACTGAATTCTCAGGAGCCCACCAAAAAAAGTCAGATATTCCTGGTTAAAATGTTCCCACGGCCACAAATACCACTGTAAAATTCAAGGGCAAAGGTTTTTCTTTGATTTCAATCCGCTAGCCGCGCAACTGAAGCCCTGCCAGCGACGTCAGGCGGCTGTTACGTGTCTCAAACGAAACGATAAAACGATAGAAGAACCTCACGAACTTTGAAGACGATACGGCGACCGTTGAGTTCGGTTTGGTAACGACTCTTTGATTGTGGCTTGGTAACGAGTCTTTGTTAGTCGTCCCTGATGACGTTGCCAAACAAATACTCGTTACTAAGCCGTGTGGTCTTCAAAGTTCTTGAGGCTCTTTTTCATCGATTTATCGTTTCGTTTGGGACACTAACAGCCGCCTGACGTCGCTGGCAGGGCTTCAATTGCTGGGCTTCAGTTACCTTTACCCTTGAATTTTACAGTGGATTTGTGGCCGTGGGAACATTTCAACGAGCAATATTTAACTCCATTTGTTGGCCTCTTGAGAATTCAGTGTTCAGTCTTGGTATTTTACTATGACCGTCGACAACCGAGGAACTGATAATGGCTCAATTCGCGTCGAATCTGGGAAAAAAAAACACGGGAAGTTAGCGATCCACAATGGCAATGAGGTTAGGCTTTTTGATTGAGGAGTTTTTCGTAAAATTATCTTCTCAGGTCTTTTATCGGGATTCCCAAACAAATCCTTATATTCCCTCACACTGAGCTTGGGGACCCTGTGAACATCCACCGGTTAAGGAGACTTAAACCAGTTTTAACACTTTCAACAAAGTGTATTATTTGGAGGGATTAAATCTAGCCAAATGTTTCGCTTAACAGCAATATTATGATATCATATCATGCACTCATTGATGTGACGTAATAGGTTACCATGGCAACAAAAGAGCCATCTAAAAACTTCCTCTATTTTGACTTTCAACGCGTATATCTCAAAAACGAACTCGGTGACCCCCATTTTTTTATTGTTGGAGAGTGATTAGCACGCTAAAATAAAACTATCTGCAAAGTGTAAAAAAAATCTCTGCAGCAGATTCATAGCTACCTTCACAACTGGAAAAATTTAGGGTGGCTCTGAATCCACTCCAGAGAATTTTTATTTCTGCGAAATACCGAACAAAGAAATAGCATTATGCCACGTAAGCGCCGTGCTTTGCCAGTGATGCCACTCACGCTCTCAAAAAAGAAGTTTTACATTTTCACTCAATTGGATGTTTCGAACTTCCGTTAACTTCTAATCTTTGGTGATTTAAAAAAAAAAAAAAACTTAAAGGAGTTGGTTACTAGTTCACGAGGGAATCGCGAGAGCATTGCTATTTTTAGGCTATCGTTTGATCTATGTGCAGAATTTTGGACAAACTGTTGTCGATTTTTTGGAGATAATTTTCTAATTTTCGCGTGTCGCGTGTCCAGAAAATGGAAAAAATAATGATTGAACTTTTATTTTACAAAAGTACACCACTTCAACGTTTTCAATGACAATAATAACAACAATACGCCTTGGGGGCTGGCGTGAGTTGAAGTGTGTATATTGAAAGGTTTCAGTGGGCTTGTAATGAGTTTTAACGACGAGGATGGATTTGCTTTGGAATCGTTCCCCTTTGAACACCGCTGTATCGAGGAAAGTGATTCGTTCTTTGGTATTTCGGCCGTGAATTTGATGGTAGGGTGGAATTTGTTAGCTTGTTAAAGCGGCATTAACACACTTCATTTTAAAGCTAGTGAGTAAATTACGTCACTTTCTACTCGATCCAGATCGCTGAGCTTATCGATCGAAACCGTATTGGCGGAACCGTTAAATGAAAAGAATGGAGCTAAAATAAACAGTCTTCCCATTAATATTGCCTTTTGAGCATTCAATGCAAGTACTTTCGAAATGGGAAGAAAAACGAGAACTGATTTTTTTCATCGTAGTACCTTAACAAATAATTAATATGTAAGGTTTCAGCAATTATATAAACGAAAATCTTAAAAGTAAGCATACGTTAATTGTCAAGTTATTGTTATTGAAATCGTTGAAGTGGCATGGTGCACTTTTCTATTTTCTGGACGCGCAACAATGTATACAGGACCCACGACAACGTCTACTGTACCCGCGACATTTTGTACTCGACCCGCGGCACGTGCCAATTTTTTGTTTTTTTGATCAGCAAGAAAATGATTTTGAAGAAATGCAAAAAAATTGGATTTATATATTTGTAATCCTGACCGTGAATTTTCTCATGTTGTAGACACATGTACCATTCAAATTTCATTGATCTAATTACCAAAAAAGGCAAATTATTTTTAGGACTGAATTCTTACATTGTTGTTACATTACCAAACTTGAGATTTCAGACAAGAAAACGCGTTATCAGATCAGAAGCCAAAACCATAAAGGTAGTTAAAACTTTCGATTTATGATTCATTTCCTACCCATTTGTGCCTTTTTATATCGAAATGTAGCCTGTTGTCTTTTTTTTTTTTTTCGATCGACAAGAAGAAGATCTTGAAGAAAGGAAAGGAAATTGTAATTACAATATTGTTATCCTAACGCATGATTTTTCTGGAACTCCATCCTGCTTTAATTTATTGAGGACACCTCGTAAATTACCCAGAAAGAGGCAATTTAATTTTAGGTTGTTGTTTGCATTACCAAGCACGAAAGAGATATCTTCGGATTTTCAACAAGAAACCGCTTCAGGAGCACCCAAAACCACAAAGGTAGTGAAAACTTTCGATTTGTGTTTAATTTCTTCCCTTTTATGTTCGACACGTACATTGTGGTGATTTTGCTGGAATGCTGAGCCTGCATTTCAAGCAGTTCAGCAGTAAGGACACGCACGCCTTGCGGTCCTATCCTGCGACCACGGACATACGGACAAAAATCGGCGTTTCGATGACATACACAAAAGTCACCAGAAGTAGGAAATTGAACAGATGTCATTGTGATTGTGACTTGTCACACAATCCATCAGTGAATCTGCTAACTTTAATCAGATGGTGCAAATACGCGGATCACAGCAGTAAATGACACTTGAAACGCGATAATCGGCGGGTACAGTCGATATTTAACAAATATTAATGTAAATGTCAACGTTTTTATCATGAGGTTTCAATAAAAACAGTCATTTCTCTAGGTTCCACCGGTTCCACCGGTTCCGCTGGTTCCGCACTTCCACGGTCTACAGTTCCTCGCATTACTGTAGTCTCACCCATCCGTTCCCAGACACAGTTGCAACAAATGTTGACGAGATCAACTTTTTTAGTTAATTCCTTCTACCGCTGTCAACGAGCTTGAGTATCTACAAGCGCTCTCCTGCGCGAATCTATAAGCAAAATAATATAACTAAAATTAATATGGATCTTTTCTCGTTGTCAAAGCCGTTGTAGTACGTGAAGGAACTAATGCAGCACACCGACCAACAAGTCTCGGGCTGAAGTCACGCAACGCTGCTTGTTGTGAATATCTGTTCAGAACTGGTTTAACGATTTGTCCAATCAGAAACTCTCTCGAATGTGTTGTCCAATCAACTAGGACAAATTCTGTCCCAATTGGAAATGAAAATCTCTGTCCCCGCGAAGAGAGGTACTTTTATTTTCCTCCTCAACCGTTGATTTGGAATCGCTGAGCGTATCTCCGAACTTGACAACAACAACAACAACAACAAAAAAAAAAACCTCTGGCACGCAGGGTACGTTTTTCCAAGTACCCATGCCCGAGTATAAGGTCGAGACCTTGTGGGCTCAGGCACTTTAATGGGCACTCATTCCCTCTTGAACACGTTTTTCATTAGCTCCCTGGCAATTTACCAACAAACTACGGCTTTGTGTACCCACAATTCCTTGCTACGCTCAAGATTGGTCGAGGTTTCAAAATGGCAGCCGGCGGAGCAATATGGAGTAAGGTTGAAATTAGCGCCCTTATAGATGCCTACAGTGACGCGAAAACGTCAGCAGACCCAATAACAACAAACAGAGAGCTTTATAGCTCAATTGAAGGCCTCCTTGAAAAACATAATGATGCCCAACGTTCCACAAAGCATAAACACATTCAATCTTCTTGTAATGGCAGCACAGGTTTCCATGACAATCCGCGGTATCTTCAGAGAAAAGTCACAGCGAGAAACAAAATAATTTTGTCATTTCTTTATTTATTATAGCAAACGTAGCGGCAAAGTGGCAACTTCTAACCCTTTTATTTCGAAAGAGCGAAGGTGAAAACTAGTCGCAAGGGGAAAAATTTAGTCGCAAATGCGACTGTATTGGTCGCAATCTCGAGCCCTGACATATCCGATACCAATTGTCTGAACACAGCACCATTTTGTACCGGTGCCCAGGCGCTGGTACTGGGGCATCAAGTGTGAACGCAACCTTCATCAGCTCGTGAATAGCCCGCTTTCGATATATTAAAATTCAGTCTAAAAACAAAAGACATCATCTCGAGGCTCTGGGGAAGAAATATAAGGATTTGTATGAGTTTATTCCTCAGAGCCTCGAGATGATGCCTTTTGCTTTGGATTGAATTTTAATATATCGAAATTGGTCTATTGAGTTGTGAATTTCCAGGTCCAAAGTTTTTGTTGTTACTGACGCAAATATTGAGCTAAAGAATCCCAAGGGATACTACCTTGTCTGCAGATTTTTAAATCAAGCTTTAAGTAACACATATAACTGAGGTTTAGATACGAGGTATCCCTGATAAAGCCAGCCAGTGGTTCGTAATAGCATAATCAAAAGGAAATTTGCAAAGGAGAGCTAATAAAAGAAAAAAAAGCAGTATAGCCTCTCAGTTCGCAAGATCAGTGAATAATCAGGAATGTTACTTTTTGTTGTGTTTTTGTCTTTAGAATTCCCCTATGATCCGTGTTTGAAAGACATTAGTGCAGGATTAGTCGATGAGCTGATTGCAAGACTTCAAATTGATCTCGTTTCACGGAATAAGTTCTATAAATCATTTGGACTAGATCACCATGAGACACGATCTCGACGTCAAATCAAAAGCATGGTGAACATTAAAGAATTATTTCCCGATACTCCTATGAATTTGTTAAAAGATGTCTGTCGGGCCCTGCAGCTGTATGATCTCGTTGAGATTTGTGAGAAAGCAAAACCTCGGACACTGCGTCCTGCTCTTCCATTGAAAGAAATGGCGAAGTTACTGGATGATAGCAATCGGCCAACAACGGTTTATAGGAAGGCGAATGTTTTGATTGTTGGTAACGAGAAAAACGTTGCAGACACCATTGAGAAAATCACAAATCTTTTCGAGAACATCTGTCCAGGAAGCGAAATTTGTAGCGTAGCAACAACTTACCCGATGACACCAACAGTGCATTATCTGAAATACGAGAGGGCCAGGCTTGAGTTGGAAATACGTTATCATAATGAGGAGATACGTCGCTTATTGAGGAACACCGGATCGAGAAAACTGGAAAAGTTAATGATTGGTTCTGATGTCGACGAAGATACTGTGATTACCGGGGACGCACCACTGTTTCCTTTGCCGCGGGGATACGAAGAATCTCTAGAAAGTCAAAAGAAAGATTTGCTTGAAAGAAAAAAGAGGGTCAAAACGGAGGATGCAAACTTACACTCGGAGATTGAAAAATTTAAAGCCAAAGTTTCACCTGTTTGCGAGAAATGGAGTCAACAAAGAGGTTAGATTGTTCTGTCAATACTTTCTAGTTGATGGAGAAAGACAGTTGGCAAAGTGAACTTTCACTTTGGACTGGAAAAACATACCAGTGCACACAAAAATTTCCTCATACAAAGAGACAGGACAAGGATAGAGCGTGACTTCGGGATGCGAACCTTGGAGCTTAGCGACCGCATCCACTGTTCAAAATTACTATTTGCTCCGGGATTTTCTATCCCGTAGTCACTCCATCCGTCTAGCGCCTGTTAAATTTTGATTTTGAAACGGTCAAGCATATGTTGACAAATGATTGATTCTCGTTGAGCTAGGATGGGTTTTGTATGCCAGCGAGCAGAACACAGTTAACTTTGTCATTCATGGTTTAGCCCGCTCGAAAATGTGAGCGAATCTGTCAATTCTGGGAGAATTTTTCGCTCTTCGCGTGAAGGTAGCTCCTTTCCCGCGTGACCAGCCATTACTGTTTATATAGTTAACGGTGCAAGCGAAGATAAACTCGACCAAATACAATTTGATCCCACCATAGCTACAAAAGACACATTGGACTAGAGGTACGCAGGCTTCATTTAAAAATATATTTTTATAGATCGTAAATATAAAGCTAGAAAAACATACAGTACTTCTGGGCTGACTTGTGCTACTGCTTCTTTCAAGGGCAAATTCGTGACAAATTCGCGCACGTTTGTGTCATAGTTTTCTTAAGAAAACAAGAAACATGCATGAGAGCGTTAACTGTGAGAGTTAACGCTAAATGAAATTAAAAAAAAACCTTGCTGACTATATGTTTGAGTGTCCAACAACGAATTGTCTACTAGTATTAATGCAAGACAATTCCCGCGTTCTCGCCACTATCCGCGACAACTGGCTGTTAATACTTTTTGCCATGCTTGAATTGCCTAATACTGTGTGCTTCGAACGCATTTTGCAAATTGATTCCGAATTAAAAATTAAAAGCCCTTTTATTTATTTGTTTTTTTCCTTAT
>NC_090885.1:30433105-30438105 GCF_036669925.1 Montipora capricornis
CAGCCATTACTGTTTATATAGTTAACGGTGCAAGCGAAGATAAACTCGACCAAATACAATTTGATCCCACCATAGCTACAAAAGACACATTGGACTAGAGGTACGCAGGCTTCATTTAAAAATATATTTTTATAGATCGTAAATATAAAGCTAGAAAAACATACAGTACTTCTGGGCTGACTTGTGCTACTGCTTCTTTCAAGGGCAAATTCGTGACAAATTCGCGCACGTTTGTGTCATAGTTTTCTTAAGAAAACAAGAAACATGCATGAGAGCGTTAACTGTGAGAGTTAACGCTAAATGAAATTAAAAAAAAACCTTGCTGACTATATGTTTGAGTGTCCAACAACGAATTGTCTACTAGTATTAATGCAAGACAATTCCCGCGTTCTCGCCACTATCCGCGACAACTGGCTGTTAATACTTTTTGCCATGCTTGAATTGCCTAATACTGTGTGCTTCGAACGCATTTTGCAAATTGATTCCGAATTAAAAATTAAGAGACCTTTTATTTATTTACTTCAATTGTTTTTTCCTTATAGGAAACCAAAGTGTTATTTTGTTCCTCTTTCAAATGGTCGACGATGCTCAAGTCGTCGACTCAAATAAGATTACCGACATTGTAATCGAGAAGTTGCAATCTTTTCCAACTGAAGCAAACCTTTTGTTAACTCCTGAAAAAGGAACACTGGGAGAAGTTCCTGAAAGTCTTCATGTGAAGTATTCGCGTAGCAGTGGTGTTGTGGCAACTATTTTTGATGTTCTTTCCAAGCGTTGGCAAACCCTGGACCTCATTTCAACCATGAGGGAAGTGCAAAGGACTATCAGAATGCACACGATTAGTATTTCGGACAATTTGTCCTTCATTCCGACATTTTGAAAGATAGAGGAACAATCATAGTGTGGTAATTCTTATTTTCTTCTACTTTATTGTGTTAATTATAATTGATATTACTATTACTGTAACTAATGTGATAAAAAGTTATTACTTTTACAGGGAGAGACAATTTTTTGCACCCCATCACTGACTTTAACTCAATATTTTAAAAAGATTTTTGTCAAGTAATTTGTTATTATTATATGACTACAATCATATACAAAAGTGTTGGGAAGGTAGCTAACCCCCCTCCCCCTTTTTGAATGTTGGATTTTCCAGGGAAAAAAATGGTGACTTTTCGTACCTGAAGAACTCCAACATTGGATATGGGGGAGGGGTGGGCTACAAGAGCATGATACTTCCCAAATACTTCAGCCATTAGTGAGAAAAATCGAATTAAATGTAAAGTGAACTGATGCCCGCAACCTTCCCAACAACTTTTGACCACGATTGTAGCTCCGTGAGCGGGCAAGATGAACACAAATCCCACTTGCTTGGTCTCGCGAGATCAAAGATCCTCTTTTGGTGTTTTATCCCATATAATAAATCCTTCATTGACCAAGCTTGTTTGGTCCAGATGGCTGGATATTGGCCTCGTTCTTACGTTTTGGCGTGTTTATGGCAAGAAAAAGAACTTGGCCAATATCCAGCCATCTTAACGGAAGAAGTTTGGTCAATAACCAAATTTGTATAGATCCAATGTCTCACGAAAAAAGGAATGTATAGTTAAATTTCGGTAATAAAAGTTGGTCTTATCACGGGTGGAATCACTTTTATTATGTGAATTTGGTCTGTTCGGATATCTTCGCTGAAAATTTAAGTCTCCGAAATCTTAGGGAATGATATCTTCATTTCAGAAATTGCTAGCTGAACGTTACCTTCGAAGAACTTCCAACCGAACCATTTGCTCATCCGAAACTGCTATATAGGTGACCTTTTTAAATGCCAAAAATTGCAAAAATATCCCTTCTGAAAACGTAAAGGACTACTTTTCCCTGGTTGCGAATCTTTTAGGTGATGTTTTAGTAAAGAAATCTGAAGCTGTTTGGCAACGTAGAACCGAAATTGTTAGAGCAGTTTGACTCTCTCGTACACATATTTCACCGAAGATTATCGTTGGGTGCCCCTGGAATATGTAGTGTATGCTATGTGACAAATACATAAGAACAAAACACAATAACACGATGTTTATTAGTTACAATGCTGGGTTCTCGACTCGGCCAAAAGAAACTGCAAAAACTGGATTTCAATTGATCAGATACGGCCAGACGTAGTATATTTCTGTTTATACTCAAAGCGATGTTTCGACGGTTATCCCACAGCGTAATAAAAAATGTAATTTCTGACGTTTGAATGGCGTGAATGAATTAGTCAGAAATTAATATTCTGACGGCACGATTTTGAGGTTCGCAGGTGGTTGTGGGGGTTGTTCAAGAGGTATTTAGGGCTTTGGCGGCAGATTTGAGTCACTGTAGGTCAGTTAGCCGTCCTCTTCGCTCGTTTTTCTTTTTCTTTTGCATTTGTATAATGTATTATGTCTAGGCTTATGTAGTTGTATCCTTTCCTCGGGGTCATGTGCTGCTGCATTAGATGAGGAATACGTTTCCACAATTTTTTTTTTTGGCCACTTCTGAAGGGTGGTTTGTTAGGGGTGTTTCGGATCTGGCGTAGAACAATTTCTCTGTTCGTGTAACATAATACATTTGTCTTCGTTAGGCTGTACACTGTTTTAGATCCATTGTATCAGATGACTGACTGACGCTTCCTAAATAAACTTTCACATTGAATCTCTCGTGTCAGTGTAGTCAGCAAAAGGAACATTCTCGATGCTTGTGCTTGTGTGCTTGTGTTAACTCTTTTTCCGACTTTCCCAACCGCGAGAAAGCCGCGCGAAATCAGCCATCGCCAAAAAGTGCTTTTTTTCTCAAAAAATATTTTAAGTTAGGGGGAAAGCAATACATCATTTTAAAGCTAAGAAAATAAGCTTTCCAAGAACATAAAACGTCTTTACAGACACCCAAAACATTTTATAAAAAAAAAATGTAAAGAAAAATAATGACAAAAAAATAACACAAAAATTCAGTTTTCCACAGGAATTGTAATTTAAAACCACTATAGAACTACAACCCACGGGGTTACCTCGGGCGAGGTTTGTGACCTTTGTGGAGCCTTGGTACGGTGTTGTGCCACTTAGTGCTTTTTAATGGTTGGTCGTTACGTCACAAAAAGAAAACCGTTGGGACATTTCAAAGCTGTGCCGGATGAAAGGTCATAAATGCGATGTGGAGATTTCATTGTTACCCGAGTAAATTGATTACCCGAATTAATAGGCAAAACAGAGTGGCCTCAAACGACATAAGTATACAAATTTAATTTAATTACGTAAGTTGAGGGATATAGGAGGTCAGTGCAAAATAAAATGGCGGTTGAGAAAGCAAAATTAAGGAAGTTCACCTTTTGTTGCGAATTTTTGTGGCAATTTGCAAATACCATATATGTAACTAGTTTGTGGACTTGTGGATTTTCAGTCCGGCAATTCTGTAACTTTCCTCCATTTATGATGAAGGAAAGTGGAGTACTCGGAGAAAAACCAATGAATCGGGGTATTTCAAATGGCTACTCACCCGAACAGCTAGCAATCCTGCTTAACAAGCATTGGCGTTTATGTACGTATGGGCGCCGTTTTACTTTGGTCATATCGTACTTGATTACGGACGGTTGTCGAAAGTAACAAGTATTTTTCCAGTTAAAAATATAATATACGTAGGAAGCTAAGTGGAGATTGCACAAGCTCTCTTAGAATTTTGTTGCAACAGGACACATAAAATTATGTTCTTTTCTCCCAAGATTTTCTGAAACAAGGAAATCTTTGTATCAAGATTCATTTTCCTTGAAGCAGAATAAATAAATTTAAAGAAAAAAAGGAAATAGAATATCATTACCCAGTTTCAATTACTCCCACTTTTGCAGTAAGACAAATTCACTCGTTCTAACGAAATACTTTTGAATATTTATCAAACTTCACCCATGTGTTGCCGCAGAGTACTGCCGCTTGACATGGCAAAAGGACAAATTAGAAAATCTACAGGTTGCTGTGCATCTACGGAAGTAACCAAGGCTTCCCATTCTGGTTTAGGATCTAGAAAATTAGTGGAATAGTATTTCTTTCATGATAAGTCCCACAAGAAGTAGGCTCGATTTCCAACTGTTTTGGGAATGCGGTTAACATTTTTCTCCCAACGAACGGCTGGATCACTGGTCCTTGTCGTTTGTCCGTGGCGTAGCACTCGTCGCAATTGTATTTTGTATTCAGCCAATTGTAATTTGTGCATGACAGGCAGGCGACTTTCTGATTGGTGGAAAATGCAATTGGTGTGCGCGGATGAACGCGGACGCACAAAACAGCTGGCCCCAGTGGATAGCGCTATCCACTGGATAAATTACTATCCACTGAATAACTCAATTGATTTTGCTAGTGTTTATCCGCTGGATAGTGATTTATCCGGTGGATAGCGTTATCCACTTATTGAACAACCGAGGCCTGGTCAATCGAGCCTACACAAGAAGCTAATCACCGAAAATTCAGACTATTCATAGGTTCCTGTTCCGGTTTACATCTAATATAATTAAGGCGCCCTGAAAATTATTTAAGTTCCTCGCAAAGGGGTGCTTAACAGTGCCAGTATCATGGTAAGTTCTTCGTCAGCATTGTTTTATCAATTAACTGCTTGTGCTACAGGAGGTACAGATACTTCAACACCCATCACAGCCTCCACACCCGCCACGTCCACCACAAACACCGCACCCACCGCAAGCTCCACCTCCAACAGTGTGCTTGTAGTATGAACTAGTCGGTACAGTTTTAGAAATAGTCAAACTAGTCAAAACAAAAAAATATTTACAAACTTACGAGCAATGAGAATAAGTCTAAAAACAATGTCACCATTAGCTTACATCTGACGATCCCTTTGTTTTCTGAGAATGAAATATTGGTTTCCATAATTAAGTTATGAAACATTTGACGACTTCTCTGTCTTTAAAGATCGGGAAAAACTACTCCAATCTTTTATATTTCTTACAGCGAAGGTGCGTCCTCGCTCCGAAACGTTTCTGTGAATGGGAC
>NC_090885.1:30443105-30445605 GCF_036669925.1 Montipora capricornis
CCACACTCCGCGTATTCCATCGAACCGGAAGACACTCACAACAGTGACAGCTAGAGGGGAACTTCTAACCCGTTCGAGTCAAAACAGGAATCATCAACGGCGTCGAAGGCAAGGGTTGAAACGAATATCTTTTGATGCTTCAGTTCCAAACAAAAATGTGTACGCAGCGAAAGTCAGAGCATAACAACTGATTCTCGTTCCCAGAGCCACGATCGACAAACGAGATTGATAACAACTCCTTGAGCAAAACGTAATACAACTCCTTGAGATTCCGCTGATAATGAGTAATCTGCACTGAAAGAGGCCTGAAATGGAAAATAACAAATCCGCTGAGGTTAATGAAATAAAGCCAACAAGGGCAATTCTTTACCTAAATTCACCAGGGTCAGAAAGATGGCAAATTGCAGTCACACAGGAACTTAGTTCCGGAGGATACAGTAACAGAGAGACAGAATGAAACATAAGAACACCATTGAAGCATTGACTGTTTAGGGAAGGTTAACAAGGAGGCACCTCGTATCTGCTCAAGTTGAAAAATTTGTTAGCTAAGGGCGTGACTTGAAATGAATACCCTCCTAAAGAAATTGAACCAACACAGGAAGTACATCTGAAGTCAGACAACAAAGGAACAACTCAGTTACCCAGCTGAGTTGAATATTTACCTGAGCGCAGGGGTTAAAACTAATTATTGTCATTAAGAAATCGAAGCAACAACGGAAGTAAATTTGCTTATATACACTGTAAAAAAGGTTGATCGATGTGAATATTTGTCATTGATAGCTCGCAGTCGAGTACGCACAGATCAAAGGAGCAAAGATGCCGCGACTTGGTGTTCAACTCGCCATCGTGATTAGTGTGATTTTTTTCCTTAGCGAGCAAAGCTCAGCTAACGTTTTGCGACCAGCCGCCACTTTACCCAAAGATCCACATGACGAAGATTACCAAAGTAAGTATTACTTAATTTGTATCTAATTTATCTGCGCTTGTCTTGCGGTGTCCAATCGGAGGGTTCTTTCATAAACGAACGATATGAGAAGCAAGCCGAGTTTAGTTCGAAGCTGTCTGGAATGTTTTGGTCCATGGATATTATTGAGACGCTTTTGTTTGAACAACTACAGTATGAAAAAGCTTAAGTTTAGTCAGAACATTTAAAAGGAGAGAAAATCTGGACAGTTTGCAAGTTTTAACGTTCGGGATGCAGCGTTCTCACTATTGGTAATCATCAAGAGTCCCTGAGCCCAATAGGTATGTATAGTCATGGTTATCGTTCTCTATGAATTTAACCTCGAGATTCATCAATTTTGAACGGATGGCATCGCCAACTTTACAAATGCATGTTGATCTCTCGTTTACCTTGGAACAAAGGAGTAGTTCTCGATGAGACCTTGTCACTGGATAAGCATGTGAATTCCGTTTGTAAATCTGCTTTATTTCATCTTTGGAATATCACGAAAATTAGAATGTATCTGACTTCTGAGAGCACAAAGACCTTCGTCCATGCTTATGTTACCTGTCGACTTGACAATTGTAACTGGTTGCTCCTTGGGTCACCGAAGTATATGATTCAGAAGCCGCCAGCGCGTTCAAAACTGCGCTGCTCGCCTTGTAGCTGGGCAACCTAGGGCTGCGCACATTTGCCCCGTTCTTAAGGAGCTACACTGGTTACCCATTGAGCAGCGACTTACCTTTAAAGTATTATTGTTAACCTTTAATGCTCTCAATAATCTGGCGCCTCCGTATCTAAGTCAACTTATAGTCCCATACAACCCTACAAGAAATCTTAGATCAGCTGGCAAGCACTTATTAGAAGTACAGAATTTCCGCCTGAAGAGCTATTGGGACAGGGACAATTCTGTTGCTGCCACAAAACACTGGAATAAAAATCCCATGGACATTAAATTAAGTAGGTAAGTTGATGTCATTAAGTCCAGAATTAAAACTTATCTTTTTAGACTTGCTTTTAATTGATCTTTGTTTTTAGTGCTATTGTTAGTTAAATATTAATTAGTTTGTAAAGCGATATAGAGCTTTTGTATATACCGCTATAGAAATAAAGTTATTATTATTATTATTATTATTATTATTATTATTATTATTACCTTACGTTCCATTTTTCGATTATATTTTTCTTTCAAGAATTTCGCAACATTCCTTCAATCGAACTGATGGACAACAATGGTGTCGTTGATCGACGCCGGAGGTCTACCGGATTCAATCAAGACGTCGTTATTGTCTTAGACGGCTCTGGGTCAGCTGGCAGATGCGAATTTGAGAAAGTAAAAGAGGCACTTAACCGCACGTTAGAGACACTATACGCTTCGAATTCCAAGATCGCGGCAATCACATTCAGCTCGTCTGCCACAGTAAATTTCAAGTTTTTGGATCCTTCTACAGCGATTGAGAGGATCACACAGATCAGCTTTCCAGGCGGTGGTACCAACACAGCAGGAGCACTTGATAAGGTGATGGAACTGTTCGATGACACCTCGTCAGGTAAGCA
>NC_090885.1:30453105-30458105 GCF_036669925.1 Montipora capricornis
GTCCGCTTCACTGAGTCTCCTGTATCGAATGGGTTGCCTCTCAAGATAGATCGACAAGTGACGGTTGAACGTTCGATGATAATGTGTTGCACAATCCTCAGATGTCCTGTGATGCTATCGAGAAGCATATTATTATGGACTCAAACGTCTCAAGGAAATCAAAGAAGTTGGCATGATGGAAAAGATCGATTTCACACTTTCAAAATGGACGCCAAATCGGACCTGAAAGAGCATGTGCAAAGCGAATACCCGCTGACCTGTTGCATTGCTGTATTGTTTCATTTCCATGCCTCATTCGAACGTATAACCCCCACGTTTTCTTCTTTTTTCTTCTCCTAACAGAAGCGATACCCGGGAAGCGATAAAGGGAGTTCAAAAAACAATGTAGTATTTGTAGAAGGTTAGTTGAAATTAAGTGGTTGTCAAATATGTCCAAGTTTCCGAAGAATTTTCTTTTTCACGAAAATAACCGGTCAAAAGTGAAATGCTGCCTTCACGCCATAGCCGCCTTGTGTCAATCGCCAAAAATTATAGCAGTTTTAAAGCCCTCGGGAAGAAAAGCTGTGCGAGGAAACAGGTTCATCGCAGTTACAATACTATTCACCACCTTAAAAAATACCATAATAACCTTGTTTCCCCCCACAAAATCTGGCATAATATTATGGTATTTTCTAAAGTTGCAAATTTGGTAAAAATATTGCAAGATAATGCATTCTTTACTTGGCTAAAAATCGACCGAGGTTCCCTATCTTCAGCACTTTCAAAGAACAATGAAAATTTGCAAACCTTTGAAGGAAAAATACCGAGTTGGTACACTGAATCAGTAAACGACTTATACCTAAGAAAAGCCCTACTGTTGTAGTAGTCGTGCGCGTTCGCTATACGGTGACCCACTTCAGTTTACATCAGGAATTCCGAGGAAAAATTCGAGCTATTTACATACTAAGCAACGTCCACATTGGCTCCACCTCTCCTTTTTCACCCATTTTAACCAAACCTTAACAATTAACAACATTGGGGTAGTCACACGTGCCTGACACAAAATACCGTCAAGTACGCGTGATAACACGACTACGAAGTGTAGGCTCCGATATAAAATAGCCTCTTGTTCTTCGTAGTGCTACGGGGCTGCTTATGTTTGCCAAGAGATTAAAATGTTGCTTCGCAATTTTAACAAGATTATGACAGTAATCCCCGTGCCCCCGCCCCCTGAAATAGGTCTGCCATGATTCCTTAAATTTCGTGTCGTCTCTTTGGTATTCTCCTTTTACAATAAAGTTTTCTTTTGTTTCCGCATACAGTACCAAGAAAGAACTGGAGGAGGTCATTCAACGCCTTGAGGGTATACAGGAAAACGAGATGATCGAATGAAAAGCAACGTTTCCCGTGCAATTTATCAATTTTGTTTAGCTGTAAATTTTGTCGGAAAATTGGAATTTTAGTGTGAAATGGTCCTCGACAGCAAACTAGTACTTTGAGAAAGCTTTGGGGCGTGCACAACTTTAAAATATTTTAAAATACAAATGGTATAAAACCGTTTGAATGGTTATTTTGAACAATGTTTTAGTTATTAACAATAACATTTATTTGTAATATAATTAACAATTAGTTCATGCGTCAGCGTGCGCATGTCGAGGTATTTATATCGTATGTGCTCAATATCTCGACATACGCACTGCTGAAGCATGAACTAATTGTTTTATAACATTATAAAAGCGATCAATGCAGCAGTTAACTTAAAATTTTATTATTGTAGCGCGCTCAAAGAAGTACACGTCAATGTCTACATGACTATATTTATTTACCTAACAGTTATGTCTTTGTCTTGAAACTGAGAGAAAGTTTAATCAAGTCGCATAAGATAACGGCTAAAAAGATTGTAAATCTATATTGAGGTGCCGGAAAACTATTAATTCACCAAAAAAATCTTTTTGAAATAAAGAACTTTGCAAATACTAAGTAATGATTTGAACACGCCATAGCCCGCACAGCTCGCTCAGATGACAACAACAACAACAACAACAACAACACTCACTTCTTTTATCTACAATCGGTTAGCAAATTCAAAAGTTTTCTCTTAAATTTACGTTACAAAACACATGGTTAACGCTTCATCTTGTACTGTTCAGGTGTGGATGCACTTGGGAGACATCTTGGGAGGATTGTTAAGCTCACAAGAACTCGAGGTGTAGTTTACTCACGTCATAGGCTTGCTCAATGGGAATATGAAGCACGCTCGCGCTATTTACCTGTACCAGCTGAAGAAAACAAGCGGAAGCTGACTTAGTTTTCTCAATATTATAGTTGAGACATTGATCTAGGTATACCCCAAGATCCTTAGCAACAAGAACCGGGGAGCCCGGGAACCGTTCTATAAGACGAGTTTTACTTAGTACTGTGAGCGATATAGCAGGTAACTGACTGGTAAGTTGGGGTAAACCAGCGACTAATAACTTAGTTTTTTTCGGGATTGATAAGTAAAGAATTATGAGAGCACCATGTACTCATACGAATTAAATCATTGTTCACAGCTGAGATGGCATTAGCTGAATCTGATACCTTAAACTTGAGAAACAGTTGACAATCAACATACATTTCGTCTTGGCTATTACTAATTTCATTAATAAGATCATCAACATAAATGGTGAATAAAATTGGACCTAGAATTGAGCCTTAGGGTACCTCATGCTCTATAGGAAGTATTTCTGAGATGGAATCTTCATGGCGGACCCTCTGCTTTCTAAATGATAGATAGCTAGAAAACCAGGAAACGGCCGACTGCATCAGGCCAAATCTGCGTAACTTAGTCAGAAGAAAATTGTGATCCAGGCTATCAAATGTTTTCGACATATCCAGTTATACTAACAGTGTTACGAAAAATAGTATTGCGTGACAAGCGTTACTTTCTAGACGCTTCGCGAGAGTTCGTAGTTTGTTTATATTTAGGTTTGTACGTAAGCGTTTCTAAATCGGTGTGTTTTGTAATCTTTCTATAATTAGATTCATTACTAATTTAGAAAGTTCTAGAAGTTTATTGTCAGAGTATATAAGTAGACGAGTCCGAACGGAGTGTTTTTCTAACTAGTTTTTCACAAGCGAAGAGAGTAGGCGTTGGCCGTGTTTAGTCAAGTGTGACAGAAGCTGTGTGCATTCAAGTTGGCGGAGGCCGTGTAAGTTTGTCGAATACGAGCTGTTCAGAGTTTTACTTCGTGGAAACTACGTTCATTTTGGAATAAATCTTCTTGTTGTTGTTCCGACAACCCTGCGTTCAGTTTAGTTTGCAAGCTACCTTTCCTCAAAACACACGAACTCGTAACATTGGGGGCCTGTCCGGAGAGGAATTCATTTGTTTGCCGACTACAGAAACCAGGAAAGGACAATTCAAGAAGGAGTTACAGAAAAGTAAGAGGAACTGTACGAGAGAGTATATTGTGTTTTTGCTGTGGAATACTGCTATGGAAATGGAAAAGCTTTTGCAGATGGGAAAAGAATTCGGGTTGGAAGGAGAAAAGCTTCTCGAGTTTGTGAGGGAAGAGGAAGAAAAAGAAGAAAAAAAGAGGCAATTACAAGAAGAAAGAGAAGAGAGACGTCGAATGCTTGAGGAGGATAAAAGAAAGGAAGAGGAAGAGAAAGAGGAAAGGCGCAGAAGAGAAGATGAAGAGAGAGAAACTAGGCGACAGGAACGCGAACTAAGAAAATTGGAGATGGAAGCCGAGCTGTTGAAACAGAAAGAGGCCATTGAAGCGGCAAAAAGAGAACATGAGCTGGAGATTGCACGTTTGGCTGTGGAGAATGCGGACGGACGTCCTGAAGTGAGAGAGGATCGGGCTAAGGCACCTAAACTCCCCTCGTTTGTTGATGGTAAAGACGATTTGGACGCGTATTTGCAGAGGTTCGAGAGATTTGCCGAGACAGCTAAGTGGAAAAAAGATGGATGGGCATCGAAGCTCAGTGCTCTGTTGTCTGGACGGGCACTAGAAGTGTATTCACGTCTATCGGAGGACGCAGCTAAGGATTATGACAGGGTAAAGATCGCGTTAATGAAGAGATATGACCTTACCGAAGACGGCTATCGTCGAAAATTTAGAGCATCCAAACCAGAAGTCGACGAAAGTCCGGAGCAGTTTATTGTGCGACTGGACAGATACCTGTTACGTTGGCTAGAGCTTTCGGATACTGCGCGAACCTTTGATGGTCTTAAGGACTTGATCGTGAAAGAACAATTTATTGACTCTTGCCCTAAGGATTTGGCAATTCACCTGCGAGAAAGGGCACCTGAGACCCTAGCAAAGATTGCGAAGATCGCTGACCAGTACTTGGAGGCTCATGGTAAACATTTGTTCAGCTCAGCGGGCAGAAAGCCAACAGTGCAGCCTGAGAGGGAAGAGGCCAAGAACATGCAGATTAATCCACCAGCTCTGCATTGCTTTAAGTGCAACACCCGAGGTCATAAAGCCGTCAACTGCCCAACCCTAACAAGAAAGTGTTTCCTATGTGGCAAGCAGGGACATGAAGCAAGAAACTGTCGATCAAGGGGAAGGCAGACCAGGAGGACAAAGTAAGGATGGTAACCCTGTGCAGCGTGGTCAAGTGAGTGCCAGTTGTCTAGTTCAACCACCTGAGGTTAAACCTACTGATGAAGAAATTAAGGCCTGTATTAAAGATGATAAGCTGCTGTTAGCCTGTGGTAAGAAGATTCCATTGTTGAGTAGTGCTTGTATTGAACCGTTGACTGGAGTGAGAAGTAAAATGCCTGTCGTGAAAGGTAGAGTTGGAAAGAAGCCTGTTGATGTCCTGAGAGATACCGGTTGTAGTGGAATTGTAGTAAAGAAGGATCTTGTGTCTGAGGATCAGTTTACTGGCGAATTTAATGTTATGCTGCTCATTGACAATACGGCAAGGAAAGTTCCCATCGCAAAGATTGATGTTGATACACCTTATCTCAAGGGCCAAGTGGAAGCGCAGTGTCTTCCTGATGCTGTTTATGATTTAATTATTGG
>NC_090885.1:30468105-30473105 GCF_036669925.1 Montipora capricornis
AAATATTTAGCCACTATTCACCTCGATTTCAAAGAATAATTGTTAATTCTTGGAACAAAAGAAAGCATTTACATCAGAAAAGGGTTCAACTCCCACAGAATTTTCTTTGTATACCAATAAGGCCGCCGTTTCATTGTTCTGGAACACCAACATGGCCACCGTGACGTCATGTGAATACGCTCTATTCCAAGCGCGGCCGCACAACAGTAAATTTTCTCTGCATGATGATGATTAGAAAGTCTCTAGGGACACGAAATAGTCACGGTTCATTAAACGGTTACATAGAATGGAAGGTCGTCTTGCACCTATCCAAAACGGCTCTCTGATTGGCCAGCTCGCGAGAACAATAGAAATTTTTCATGGATGGTCAATCGTCACTTATCCATTTGTTACGATTTCCCATCTAAAGGAAACTCAAGTTCATAGGTTAGTACAGCCAATCAACTATTTGGACCCTCTTCGTCAGTTTATTATAAATTGTGCGTATCCTCTGTGTCATCCAGGTGTTGTGTGCCCTAGCTTGATGTATGAAGTAAAGTCAACGTCAGAGAGTCCTCCTTCGACGACAGCTATTGCTGCCAGTAATAGAAAACACCGGCTGTACCGAGTTTTCCGAGTTTATCGAGAAAGGTTGCTTTAGCCCTCAGATGATCTGGCTAGTTACACACATCGTACTAATTTTCTGCGTCATAATAATATTTGTTTTAAAAACAAAGTAAACTTTTTATCGTTAAATAAAATGAAACTTTTGGCATTAGAATACAATGGCATTTGCCAAAATTTAAGGTAAAGGGGGTTTCCCCGCGTCTTGGTCAAGTCATTTAATTACTGCAAGAGGAAACTGTTAAGAGTTCGGAAAACTTAGGGAAAGATAATTAGCAACTGCGTTTATAACAAGCAGAATCATTCATCTCTTGGTGCCTTTTTATTTACATTCGACATCCGTAGATCCTGCAATTGCGTTGAAGTTTCTAATAGCGCGATAGCTAGCGAGCAAGCTCTCCATGGGACTCGCAAAAAGTCACGCGAGAGCAGCACGCGAAAGGAGACGCGAGTGCGAGGGACACCATACATGGAGAGCTTGCTAGCCGGCTAATACCCACGTAGTGGCTTCCTCTTTTTCATGTCGCCAACGCCGTTGTAGTAATAGGCCTTTTGCATTAGTTGAGCACGTGATCAACTTTCGGTTAAAACGAAAACAGTTCGCTTTGGAAAAATTTGTTAGCACGAGCTGAAAGAGCATATTAAAATTAGGTATCCTGTCAATTTTCAACCGTATATCTCAAAAGTAGCGATTGTAACGGCCGCCGAAAATTATTAGGATTTGTATGAGAAAAAAAACTTTTGCCCCCCAGTCATGCTTGAATGGTTTTAAATAGAAATCCTTGTAAATTTCGAAATTTTCAAACTGTCGTGAATCATTTCCTTTAGCATTACGGACCTCAAATCTCCTTTTAATTTGAGCCATTAAATGCGTAAGAGAAAGATTTAAGGATAGTTTAAAAATTTCGGAATTTACAAGCACTTGTATGGAAAACTACTCAAGTGTGACTGGGTGGCACTGTATTGTATAAGGTGTAAATTTCAATCAAGTTATATAACTTTTTTCCTTTTGATTACAGCCGCATATTTTATTTTTAAAAGGATCTTTATTATCCGATGTTTTAACGCTAAAGCCAGACCTGATAGAACAAATGGCGCTGTTGCTGGACAGGGAAAAGAGGCTGATACCCAACTGGAAGCACTTTTCCAATAAGCTGAAAGTGGACGTAAAAGTAATCAACCGCTTGAAGCAGTACGCTGACTTCAGTCCAACCATTCGAGTTTTTGAATACTTAGAGGCTACGCAGCCAAACCTGACCATTCAACAACTGAAACAGGCGTTTTTGGAAATCAGAAGGAACGACTTGTTTAGTCTACTGACAAGAACAGATTTGCCTGTCTAATTTCAGCATTGTTTTGACCCCCTGAACCACTCGAAACCACCCATAGGAATCCCTCAGGGGGGTACTCCGGATTTCAAGTGACAGGGACAGGGTTTGAAATTTTCGATTCCGGGATATTCTTAGGTAGTAAAACTTGGCAAGTATTTTTTGGGTAGCCTGATTTGAGCAGGGATTTTCTTGGCTATTCAGAACATGATAGTGCCGACAGCGTAGTTTTGCGATTGAAGTACATCCAAATTTGTTTTCCTTTCTGGAGATTTTTAAGGCTCAGAAATTCGGCATGGGATTTTTTTGGGTTTTGATATTTGGCCCCATTCGATCGTCCCTGTCACTTGAAATCCGAAGTACCCTCCCTGGGAAAAATCCTCGTCCCTTCTATCGATTGTGACGTCATCAGTTCTAATGGTCAAGCCGTGAGTAAAGAGATCTTTTAAACCATACCAAAATGAGCACGATTTAGTCGCGGACACCGGAGAAAAAGGCAAAACCTCATGTAACTTTGACCTAAAATTTTCCATAAAAATCATTTAAATGATTTTAAATGATTTAATGGGGCCTCCCAAGACCAGCAAAATTTTAAAAAAAAATGAGGCAACAAAAAGCGAAAAAAGTGGGGAGGAGAGAAAGAGAAAACTAAAAGTCAAGACTGCTGCATCACTTTTAAATCCAAGAATCTCTATACTGCTGTGTGATACGTTCTCGAAAGTAATGTTTTTAGTTTCTTGGTGTTGATTTTCTCAGCAGTAATGTGAATGTGACCTTATGGCGTCTCGCTTTTGCGCCAATTTAATTCTAGGCTCCACCGATATATTCATCGGCGGTAGAAGCAAGTGATCTTCTGTTCTTAAATGTTTGACCCGGGCCCGGATCATTTTCTTTTTTTTTAATTCTTTCACTCGTTCTTCTGACTTCTTCAGCGTGTTTTGGTTTGTGGCCAAGGTCAGTAGCTGTCCTCCTTGAACCTCTGGAGTTAGTTCGTTCTCGTGGATGCTCTTTTGATATTTGATGCCGATGTCTTTAGGTCGCTTCTTTGTCGATGCATTAAGATAATCCGACTCTAGATAAAGGTTTTTGACATATTATTTGGTCAGGCAATTGTTAAAAAGAGTTGACAGGCCTACACGACTCCCTTGTACGTGGTCTGGTTTCTGTTGCCTTTGTCATAATTTTGCTCTCTTGAGGACATATTTGAATGGATGCCTCTTTTAGGCGGCTCCTATAGTATTCATTTAGCAATGGTTAGGGTTAGACAAAGAACCTACATTTCCCTTCATTAAATATGGTAGTTAGCCCGAACTTAGGCTGTTTAGGTTCTTAAATTGGTTCCTGGAAAAAAAAAAGAGTATTTAGTGGTGTTCAGCTTTTTCCTTGAAACAAAACACTCACACCATTACATTGTAGCTGGAGTGATGAGGCATCTATGTCTCCAAAGAGGATCTTGAATGTTGACTTATTTGTCCAAGTGTACTGAATGTTTTTATGGATTTTAGAAAATAAAAACCTGTCACATATTTTTAGGCTCAATAATTTCTTGTATAGAGGGGCCAAGCTGGGAAATTTTAGCCTAACAGGTTTTTAAAAACCAGTTTCTTATAAGTTACAGGTTTTTACTCTATAGGTAAGATTACAGTGAGTTTAAATTTAAGTCTGTTACATTTGTTAACTAATTATCTTAGCATGTTCTCAAAGCTCAAACTAAGTAGGAACCTGCATGTCTTGCTCCAAAGTACTATTCATCAAGATGATCCAACTAAAAGTTTTGTCATATCTTATACCTTGAAATGAGTATTCCTTTGCAGCTGGTTATCTTTTACTTAACATTTACGCCTAAACGTTAGACAGAAAATTTAGAAATAGAGCTGCCTGCTAGAGAAGCCATTTAAACGAAAGACAAATTATCCACCCTCTCTCTGAGATGTTATTAGCAAGCAGAGAGGTAAACACAGAGAACCCAAACCTTTGGGATTGTTGTGGATTATTCCAAATCAAATTTTCAACAGAATACTTTAATAGACTCGTCGATTCTTTTAATTGCAAGCTTGACAGCTGTGCACTTTGTCAACAGCAAATTTCTAGCATAGATAATCTTGACATTAGCTGGTTCGATCAAAATAAAGTTTTTCATCACCGAAAGAATCTATTTTAGCATTTTACAAGACTTTCACGTTCTGGAAATTCGAAAGTAAAATGACTAAAATATACAGTGTTATAACCTTAGGTATAAAAATGAATTGTTCGATCGATCAAAATCGTGTCAAATTTTAATTAGCATCAAAAGTGGGACAATATGCTTTTAATACAAAAGTGCCGCTTCCCCGTGCCACTCGGTGTAAGTAAATTTATATGTTAAAACAAGGTCGAAGAATATTGCTTTCCCCGCTTTATAATTTTCCGTTGCACCGAGAGGCAGAAAACTTAAACCAAGCGAAAACCTCTGCGATAAACAGTGTATGCGAGTTCAGATTTGTTTCGATCAATGAAAACGCGCCCGAAACGGTAAGCAACATCTTCCCTACAACGAGGTGCAAGCTAAATCAAATTTATTCCTCTCCTTTTTAATTTTCTATTGTGTAGTGCTATGTTGCGTTTAACTTGAACCATGCATAAAAATTCAAGGGTGTCTAAATGTTTAAAACCGTGGGCAAACCGAATGGCAGCCAAGCTGTAGAACACAATCGTGTCGATTTATAGCACAAAAAGGGTCTAAGCGTTTTACAAAACTACCGCTTCCGTGCATCTCGGTACACGTTAATTTATGTACCAAAACAAAGCCCAAGAATTTTTCTTCCTCTGCTATATAATTTCTTGTTGCACCGAGTTGCACGAGACTTTGAACTAAACATAAAAGGAAAAAATTACAATTTTGCTGTGGCAATATGGCCGGTGACCGGTCAAGGTTTCAAAACACTAAATGGCCGGCAGTTCTATATTCTTAGTAAATTTCACAAAATCGAAAGATTCCAGCTAATCTAAACTATCATATGTCGATTTAGAAAAGTCAAGCGATCCTGAGATGCTTTACAGATCTCAAGTCCAGTGTTTGGTTTGCGCTGG
>NC_090885.1:30493105-30494374 GCF_036669925.1 Montipora capricornis
TTCAATTATTTTATTTTATTTTCATTTTATGCTTTCTCCGGCTCGCTGTTTTTATCATTATTACACTAGATTTTCTTTTCCTTTAAGTGGTGCTCTACCACGGAAAAGCTCCCCGGTCGACTTCTTTCATCAAAGCGACATATAAACCAAGATAGATCGGACGACGGTTGGTGTTTACTGCACTATGAGCTAATTATCATTTCAGTTACTCACAAATGACCGAGTAAATGTGGTTACGGTGAAATAAAGACGCCACTGTTTTACCTTCCACTCAGCAGTTTATAACTGCAAAATTAACCGCAGAAGCCTAGTCCAAACAGTGGTTTGGGAACAGGCAGTGAAAAATAAAGTTTTAAAGTTTTCCTTCTGTCAAGGGTTTTAAATTCACCCGCGAGTGCACGCTGATTTAGAGGGCTGGGTCGGGAGCGCAAGGTAATGTCCGTAGGGTTGAAGAAGGTATCTTCATAGCCTATTGCGAATCAAAAGCAAAAAGGGTTAAAGCGACACTGTCCTGGTAAGTAAACAAAAAAAAAACAGCATTCTAAGAAACAACTGTTACAAAAGTTACGGGATATGAGTAAATTATATGTTGCTTAAATGAAACAATTTGCAATAAATATATTAGCGAACAGAATAAATGCAGCACTATTCCAATATATGAAAACAGTTGTGATGGCATGTAATATAAAAGGCATGTAACAAGACAAGATGGGTTTGTATAATGCTTAGTTATTCGATTTGTCATATAAAGGGTTGATACACTGATTGCAAGAAGAGGATACGTGTCACTAAGGTTCTCAAAGTCTAAAAGCAACTGTTACAAATTATAAGTAGGGAGTTATGAGTAAATCGTTTATACCTTCATAAAAAACATCTGCAATAAATGTTAATCAGCTACAAACAATGCAATGCTAGGCCTTCCAACTGTATAAAAACGTTGAAGATAGACAGCTTGACACATTTTTTTAGTGTGTAAGTTTGCCGATACACTGACTAAAAGAAGAGCATTAGTATCAATAAAAATCTAAAAAAAAAAAAAACAAATGAAAGAAACAGGACCTCAAAGAATTAAAAAAAATACTCCCAACACGAACTTTCGCCTTTTACATCATGTCCATACGTCTGCAAAAAGGAAAAAACTTCACCTTTGAAAATGTTGGGTATTAACAAGTGACTGGGCGACTTAACAAGAGTGAACTGGAGAGCAACAGGCTGAGTGTATACTATACTAATGTACTGAAGAACGCCTCTTTTTGATTTTCGGAACCC
>NC_090885.1:30499474-30521974 GCF_036669925.1 Montipora capricornis
CCATCGGTGCTCCGTGAATCTGGCGGTAGAACTGACCATCAAACACAAAATAAGTGCAGTTGAGACAGATGGTGAGGAGCTTTGCGATGTCAGATGGATTCATATTTGTGCGGTCTGTCAAGGTGGGATCCTGTCGTAGTTTCTTCTCCACTAATTCAATTGCCTTATCAACCGGTACACTGGTGAACAGGGACTTGACGTCATAGGATCGAAGCTGTTCTGTGTCATCCACATGACTTTCCCTCATCTTTTCAGCAAAATGCTGAAAATTTCTCACATAACTGCCAGACTGACCCACCACGGGTGTGATTAGATCTGCAAGGTGTTTTGCACACTGGTATGTGATGGTGTTGACAGTGCTCACAATTGGGCGTAGTGGGACACCTTCCTTGTGAATCTTGGGTAGTCCATAAAATCTCGGCGGGGCATCTGTTGTTGGGTATAATTTTCGGTACAGCTTGGTATCAGTAGCGCCTTTTTCTTTCAGTTCTTGAAGGGCAGAAACCAGTTCTTTCTTGTATGTTGGTGTTGGGTCCGCTTGAGTCTCATGTACGTTTGTTCGTCATTCAGCATGGCTTTGCACTTGTTCTTATAATCATCTGTATTCAGTAAGAATGTGAAGCGGCCCTTGTCTGCTGGTAATATCTTGATATTTCTGTCTTTGCGGAGTTCTTGTAAGGCTCGTTGTTCTTCCTTTGATAGATTGGATTATGTTTTCGGACTGCGTTGTTTTTTTAAGATATTGTTTACACTAGAACGCAGGTCGTCAGCATCACTTTTATTCAATTTGAGGCAAGCTGATTCAACGGCTGTGACGATTTCAAAGACTGGTATTTTTTTAGAGACGACCGCAAAATTGAGTCCCTTTGAAAGCACGCGCGTTTCAGTGGCATTTAAATCTCGGTTGGAAAAATTCTTCACCCACTTTGAATAGCAATGATCTTGAACAATAAGAGTTTGCGTTCTTTTGTCCCTTTGATGGTTTATTGTTTTCTGTTGTAACGTGTGGAATTTCTTTATCTATCTAAACTTGCAAATTTCGTGTTCCTTTTGTTGAGCTTGTTCAGTGAAGGCGTACACCTGGGATTTGAGCGACTCGTTGTTATGCAAGATTTCTGCGATGTTTTCCTTCGCGCGAATTTTCTGTGTCTCAAGTGATGTCAATGTTCGATGGATTTGGCTTATTCGGACGTTCAGTAGGGCCTTTTCTGTTGTGTTGATGATCTTCTCTGCCTTGCCCCCTTTCACCTTGGTCAATAGTTACGGTTAGGTTAGGGTTAGGGTTAGGGTTAGAATGATGCTATGGTGTTTACAATGCAGGCTAAAGTCTCACAGCACATACACAGGGACTACCCTGGACATAAGGTTGAAGTAGAGGTGTTAGACCATGAAGATCGTTGGATAGAGCGGGGCATCAAAGAGGCCATCTATATCCGGGTTCATAGGCCGGACTTGAACCGTGACACTGGAAGATACCTGCTCCCCCACATCTATGACAATCTGTTGCGGTCACGTGTTGCTAAATCACGTGACCGTTAACAGTTTACCGGTTCACAATTCTTGTTTTTCATTTCTATGTGAACAAGCCTCCACCAAGGAGCCGAAAGCTCATACGCTTCAACTTTCTATAAGTACCGTGTATAAGTTTTTAAAACTAGTTTAATAGTATGTTTTCACCAGTACAGTGTAACATTCATAAAAGTATCATTATTATTGTTAGTAGTAGTGGTAGTAGTAGTAGTAGTAGTAGTGTAGTAGTAGTAGTAGTAGTAGTAGTAGTAGTAGTAGTAGTAGTAGTAGTAGTAGTAGTAGTAGTAGTAGTAGTTTTTGCCTTCACTATTACTACGTAGTGAGTACACAAGATTGTAATGTTCAGCAAGCACAACAAACTTCCGTAAAATCGACAGTTGAACTCTGACCAGAAAAGAATTGTTATGCTACAGGAATTATTCAACACTATGAAGAGCCATGAAATATTAATCCAAAATCCAATACTTACAGGCTTTCCTTGTGGCTTTTTTTGGAAATGTATGACCTTTCAGCCATGTACACTTTGGTAATGGAGATGGAAAAGGCCAAGATAGCCGCGATAAACTGCCACATGATAGTTGCAATATCACCGATGATATGAAATAAGGCGATTTGAACAACGCCAACTCCTTTGATCGTTTCCATTACATGCCCAAACGCCCTCAGAGTAAGCAACATAGTGTTTACACCGTACAGATATCCACCTACGACAATTGCTCGGTTGTTTGTCACAGAGTTCGACAAAGACCAAGTGATGATTCGTAGAATTAACGTCGGTACATAGATAAGCAAAGTGATGAAATCCAGAACATTCCATCTATCACTGAAAGACAATACAGTAAATAGGATGTAAAAACCATTGAGTAAATCAGTCAGTAATAAAATGAAAGGCCGGGGAAAATGGCCCTCTTATTTGCTTTAGCATCCGTTTGATTTTGTTGAACAGTGATGTTGAAACTGTTTCCTTCCCCCTTTCAACTGGTTGAAACATGTTGAATCGAAGTTGAATCGATATTGAATGAGTTTAAAAACGTTCAAACTTCCCTTTAACAACCATTCAACATTTTTGTGTGGGATTTCCCCACACTTTGTCAGCACCGGCGATATTTATTTATTTACTTATTTGAATGCGAGAGCCAAGTGTTTGCCACGTGGTCTCTATAAGGAAGAGAGAGGACCCTGGGAATGAGTGTTTATGAGTGGCGGCCATTACTCTTCTCGGCTGAATTTGTTTTCTTGGTGCGATTAATTTACAAGGTAAGGAGAGTCGTCTAAACGAAGAAAAGTTGAGTGAAGTACTTGTAAACACTTTGAAATGAATTTGAGTTTTTTGTTACTCTCACACAAACTAGTTAAGTTTGAAAATATTTTACTCAGTTAGTTTTACAACCCTTCAACTTACATTCATTGTGAGCTTTCACAGAGTAAAACTGACAATTTATGTTTAGATATTTCTGGATTTGTTGTAGTTCTTAGTTTTGGAGATTCAGAGGGAGTATATTTGGTCTTAAACACTCCCTTTCTGTTTGAATATGCAAGAAATTTTGGATGAATAAGGAACAATCGTACAAAATTCCACTTCTCGGACAGAACTGTCTGCAATTGCACATTGAAAGTATGTCATAAATTGCGTCGATCCTATGAAAATCCCGCAAAAAATTGCGCAGAAAATACAATTCTAGTAAATAGTGTCGCGCCACGCAGTCTACAACTGTCGGAAGAAAATTTCTACCCTGAATGATTTCATTACTTTCCACTCCCGTTTATTGCTACCAACAACCGAAGTTTCACGGACACATAACATAATGACAAGGTCCAGTATTATCCTCTAGATTTACGATTTACGATTTGAGGTTCCTTCAACTACGATTTGTTGACACGTTGCGTGACGGCGCCAGTTTCTGTAGATTCGCAAGTTAACAAACGAATGCCTTAAAACTTATATCGGACAGATATAACATAATGACAAAGTCCAGAATTATCCTGTAGATTTACCATTAGTAATTTGAGGTTCCCTCTTTTAACTACGATTTGTTGACACATTGCGTGACTGCGCTAGTTTCTGTAGATTCGCAAGTTAAAAAACTAATGCCTTCAAACTTCCTGTCAAATTCACCTTTTTCCATTCCGAAACTATAACATGACAAAATGTAATACATTTACTGTAATGCTATCATGAACGTTTATTTGACTGAACTCCCGCCCAAGTACTTTCGACATTGCTGGGTATGCGCACCAATAGGTCAAAGTCCGTTTTCACAGTAACAACCGCGGCTGCAGCCTGGGACTGAATACCGGACTTCTCGTGAAGCTTTGTTGAATCAAATGTTGATGACGTGTTGAACCCGTTTTCCCACCCAGCAGTCAACATCGTTAACAACAAAATCGAACAAATGTTGAAGCCGGTCGCCAGGGCCTTAACTCTTACGTATAAGCAGACTGTAAATTGCCTTGTTACTGAAATTCTGTTCGCAATCTTTCTACAGAGAAGCAACCGCGAACGCGTAAGATAATATTCTCCAAAATGTTTTCTTTATCTCTTTCTTCCTCTTTGCATTAATTAAGACGTTGGATTCTACCTGATGCGAAAACTTCATCAATCACAAAACTTAAAGATTTTGTATTATAATTCTACTTGCGAATTTTTTAAAATTCATCTACTCACTGCCTTAAAAACTGCTATCGAAAGCCTTTGAGGCGTTTAGGTAAGCAAAAGTAATCACCTTTCCAATAACATCAAGTTTTCAGCCAATCATATTTTGTGCCCTGAATGACCTCGTTTTAAACTTTAATTTATCAAAACGACTGTTTTTTTTTTAAGCAGTAACTTCAGAGAAGAACAATGACTGGATTTTAACTTTTCAACTGCCATGTGTTGTGCAACTGTTTCTTCGTCACTAAAAGATAAAGAGGGAAGAACGGCACATAGGGGGCTATATATAAAATAGAGAACGGGCAACTGGGGAATCCCAAGATTCCATGTTTTAAAAAGATTCCTGATTTTAAAGATTCCCGCTTTAAAGATCCCTCATTTATAAAATTTCCCGTTCCTGTGTTAGCCGTTCTCTGTTTCAAGTTAACAAATTTCAATACAATTCTTTATTTAACGAGGGTAACACATTAACCTTAAACAGTTTTCTAACGTGGTTCTCAACCGTCCAATCACTTCGACGCTGCTGATTAGAAGATTTTCATCAAGTAACTTTTTCATTGAAGGCAACTCAGTAATTTGCGCTTTGTGAACTTATTTTGGGATACAGTTTGCGTGCCTCAATTACACCTCAATAAGTAGGAAGATGGGTCTGGATCAGAATTCAGTAGTGAACCCACCTGATATAACTTGTCAGAACTGAACAAATTCATATACGGTGTACAATTTTGTTTGATAGATATCGAACACTTGCGAATATAGCTTCTCAAGTTGAGCATCTCCCTGTTTTTGATTAAGTTGAATGTTACTTACCTAAAATATTTCCCAGCCGTTGATTTTCGCGCGAATTTGCTTTCTTTGTCTCGTTTCTTGATAATGATGCTTTCCTTTTCCTTTTTTCTGATTGTTACAATTTGTTGGATTTCCATCAGTATCCGACCAAGAAAGAAAACAAGAATTGCCCACTCCAGCCCACTAAGTGGCAAACTCGAGGGGGACAGACACAGTGCAAAGTGTAAGGCAAGGAAAGCGACGTAGCTCAGTGTATCGCGAACAAAGATGAAGTATGGAGTTGTGAAATACTCCAGGTAGCTCTCTGTGGAGAGAAAATACCCAATTATTAAAAGCCAAAACGTAAGAACCTCAAGATCCTCAATACTCAGGAAACCAATAGATGCCATTGGAATGAGTCGTTTGTTCTAAGCTTCTGGATCAGTAGGGGAGGTACCCTTTCAACTCACATATTATCGCATCAGATGACAGTAATCGATTAGTCGCGTGAATGCATCTTTATATTGATAAGGATTTATAGCTGTAGTAGAATAATCATTGCGAAGAGCGGGAGAATATTTTGATTTCGGTCGCGGGAGAAATCGGGGTTGAAATACACAAGCAACTGAGATATACTGAATTGTTATTGTAAATTATTATCAATACGCAAGGTCAAATGACAAACTGGCCGCAGTAAAGCGCGCCTTTTTGAGGGTCGAACGGGAAATTCCAGGGCTAAAAATGTACTTAGCTGTTCGTATTGTAGCAACAACCGTCCATACCAAAGTTTCATGCTACATCTCTGTTAAACATTTCTTTCCTACTAAATGAGTTTGTACGATTTGGCCTTGTGATACTCGGGCCACAAATAAACTATATGCCCTCCAAAGGTCACGCGATTGGTCTACTTCAAAAACCGCGATCATTATATAGAGAGATCGTGATCACGATGATCAATATGCCAATCTTTCCCAACTGCACAATTGAAGAAAATAGACTGAATCTCAAAATGCGCTTTGCAACACTTGCTAGCAATTGTGCTGGTCAACCATAATTGCTGCGGAGCAAGCGCAGCGAGCGAGCAGCAACATATTCTAAATTCCTGAGAAGGTGGGACGAATTTTCGAATTCACCAGATTTTCCCAGAATGCATCATAATTAGCCGTAATGCACTGCGCCATTCACCAGCTTTTACCAGAATGCCTGGCATTTGAGCAGAACGCCGCCAAACACTCTGGAGATTGCTTAACTCTTAAGTATTCGATGAAACAACAGATCATGATGTAAGAGTGACAACTTACAATATTCCATTGAAATTTGCGAAATTTTTAGAAATTTTTTAAAAATAAACCCGAGCCTGAAATAACAATATAATTTTGTGTGTTGGAAATCTGTAAATACAAAACAATTATACCTTTTTAACTTAACCGTATAAAATTATTTCTTTCTGTAAACGTAGTTGATTCAAAATAGGTACTTTCGTTTCCATCACGGTGTTTCCGTGAGGAATGCATTTTTTTAAAGCCAAAATGGCCAAGTGTCCTCTGACCATAGTTAATAGAGGGGAATGGTTTGGAGATCGGCAAACATCAAAGCAGCAAACAAAGATGCCAAGATTTAGGATGGAAAGTCCACGACCGTACAATATCTTTTGTTTTGGGCTCATATACACTATGCATGAATTACGTAATCAAAGCGTTTCTATTGGTTAGTTCCTCGCTAGGAAGTAAACAACTATTGTGTTTTGTGCACGGTCAAGGCCAAAAAAGAGAACAAAAACCTAGCTACATCGCGTTTCATAACCATTCCCCTCTTTTTAACTATGGTCTGACTTGCCATCTTGACCTCGCTGACCGCAACGAAAAGCGATGGCGCACGTTCATAATGTAACGCGATACAGATCTAGACAACGAGCACTTGTAATTGATACCCCAATACATTCTAAAACGGAACTGTCATTTAAGAATAAGACAAGAATATTTTCGGCCTAAAATTGGCAGAAAAATAAAAATATGAATTCAGCGTAGTCTGGAAAAACAAGATTCTTATGGGAAAAAAATGAATCAGCAGAAACAGAACGTGTCGCAGCATTACTATCTGTTAGATACACTAGTCCTTACATAATGGGCATTAAAAAAAGACTTAAACCGAACTACCCGCCGCGGGAAATGTAATTTGAAACCCCGTCTAGACATAGCGCTCGTTTTGTGAACGCGCTGACAAAGATCTATTGTGGGCGTTGAAACACTCCCGTTTAAGGAGGCTCGAAATTGTTTCTCCTTTTTTCAAATAAATAAACATATTTTGTCCTTAGATACAGTTAGGGTAATCATATCAAGACGAAATTTGGCGAAGGTATTAAGCACCCGTCATAGATTTTTTACATCGCATTTTCCACCAAAATAACGTTACCATGGCATATAAGGCATTTCTTTGAGCCTTAAAATCAAGATATATTGTCTTTTTTGAAAAAACGGGACGGTGAAATCTTCCCATTCAGCATTACCAGATAATGTTAGAAATAACCTGTAAAATATTTAAAATTCAACAAAATCTGTAGGTCAGTTTTTAGAAAAATCAGTTTTTTGAAATGTCTCTAATTTTTTTTTTTTTTCACCTACAGAATTTTTTTTTATTTGAAAAACAAACGTTTTAAACTAATCTAAGCTAACATGCAAAAAATGAAAAAAATTCACCGTCCAGAAGCAGAGATATAAACGAGTAAAGTTTCAAAATCAGGAAAAATGAGGGGGTTACAAGATCGGCATTTACGCATGCGTCACTCGCTCATTCGAGTGCACACGCGAGTGGAGCTACAGGCAAAAGCAAACGGATTTAAGTTACCATTAAACTGTGTGTGTACAATTTTCGTAGTTTTCGTGAATAGGGGATGTCTATTTATATTCCACATTATGACATATATATATAGGAATTAGAAGAAAGGTGGGCGAAATTAGTGGTATTTGTTTATTGCAGCTTTTAGAATTGCGTATGTGGCTTACGCGCGCGCGCTCAGCTGAAAACCCTTTCGAGCCTCCTTAAGGTCTCCTGGGAACTTCGATAACCCTGTTCAAGCTTACCATAAGTGCGTTTTCCTTGGAGTTCTGTAAAAAAGAAATCGGGAACCATTCAAACCAAGCATTTCAATAAACACAGCAAAAATACGAGTACAGGTAAGAATATTAAATGCCTTGGTGGAAGAATCAGTAAACTACTGTGACAACGGAAATGATTTTCTATTTCAGTTGTAGGAAATCGTACTTACTACCTCCTTAACCCTTTCAGGCCCGAGGGGTTCCCCATTGACGAGTAAAATCGTCTGGCGTTAGACAGAGTAAAATCTATAAGTGCCATTTGGCACTATCGGGCCTGAAAGGGTTAAAGGGGGACATAGTGTTGGGATGCTGTTAGCTTAACCCTTTCAGGCCCGAGGGGTTCCCCATTGACGAGTAAAATCGTCTGGCGTTAGACAGAGTAAAATCTATAAGTGCCATTTGGCACTGTCGGGCCTGAAAGGGTTAAGGACGGTGCCTACTAATTGAAAGGTATTTTTGCCCCAGTTTATGATTATGCAGGAAATGTAGATCTTAAAAAGTGTTATGGAAATCCAAAAAGAAAATTGGGGGTAACTAGGCATTTTTCAAAGATAAGTGATGAATAATATTTGTAAAAAGCTCTAAAATACAAAGCAATGTATGGCGTTCTTTCTCAAATTGAAGCTTAATTATCCCTCAAAAATGCATGGTTACATCCAATATTCTTTTTGGATACCAAGAGTACTTACTAAGATCTACTTTCTCCGGATAGTTTTAAACTGCGCAAAAATATCACTGTATTAGTAAGCATCAACGATAGGAAACCCGAGTATCTCGAGATGCGCAGAACGTATGCGCAATAACAATAGTAGGCACCGTCCTTTAACAGATTCCAAAAGCATGAAAATGAAAGCAAATTTCTCTCGAAGGAATGTCAAAAATGGACACTGTTTGGCTGTTGATGCTCTTGATTGTTAATACATATGAATATCCTTCACGGAAGATACTTTTGCGTAAGGGAAGATTATTTTGGTGGATTTATTGCAGGTACAATCCGGTTTCAGGTTGAATTCGTTTTTACCTAGGTTAAATTGGTGATCCTCATTTTACCTAGGTTGAATATGCATTCTACCTAGTTCCATGATTATCAATCCCCCAAAATGGACTATACCTGCCCTCAAGCTCTGCCACACGCATCTCAATACTAACATCTTCTTAATGCTCCGCACAGCTTTCTGTATTCATACACTTATCCATTCTGTCTCAACATTACAACATACACTATACTATAAGGGAACAAAGAGCTGTATTGTGTTGTATTTTGGTCAATCGTTTTGACAGGCAATCGAGAGACACGGCCGAGAGAAGCTTAGGGACGTTGGAAGAGATAAAGAGACTGCAAGTAACTCTAAATGCGTCGTTTGCAGCAATGCTTGCAGCCCTTTATCTCTTCTCCCGTTCTCAAGTCTCCCGAGGCCGTTTCTGTGGATTCCGTGACAAATCAAGCGTGTGGCTCGAGTGATACAAAAGAGATTGCGCTTGATAAAGATAACTAATAAACAGATAGGTTTACCATGCCAAATGATCTTTCGAACTGTTTCTGGGTTTTCATATTCTCCAACGTGGATGACGTTTAGGTCTTTGCTGTTAAATTTCGTAATGTCCTTCAATTCCTTTATGTCAATATTGGAACCAATGCCAACTGGGAGGAGATTGATCCCTTCTTCTCCAAGTTCCTTTGCTTGGCTTTGTACTCGCTGAAGCTTTCGTTTCAAACTTATCTCGTTATCAGTGAAATATATTATCACCTGCCATGATAAAAAAGAAGTTGTTTAAATGGATCTATATTGAAATCTTACCAGAGAATGATTTCCAATCACAGGAAACCAAGGAGATAACAAGAACTCTCGAAAGAGCATAACCGCATAAGCCTCCCCTCCGTCTTGACAGCCCCGTTAAAAGTGAGAATGCCGGTACAGTGCCGAGGACCAAGGGAGGGGGGGAGGTGGGGGAGGCTCATAGAATGGTCCACCAAATGCGAACCCTTTTCGGGAAGTCTACTTGATGTTGTTTGTTTGAGCAGGTTGACGTTTTGGAAGCTATTCAGCTGATGTAGACTTGTATAGCCACTCACCACAACACCGGGAACTTCATCCGCTACTCTTCTCGAATAGTGTGTGGTTTCTTTTTACGTCCTACAGGGAACTTACGAACATGGAAGATATTTGTGATATGGGGGCCACGGTTTGTAGTCCTTATCCGAGAAGACTTGAAAGTCTACAGCATTGGATGAATGCTTTTAGTCTGTTTAATATCTTTGACATCACCTCGGTTTTCAGATATTTCTATAGGTTATCACGTGATTTCGGGTTCAAGTTGGAATAAATAAGCAAGAGTAATTTTTTTCAAAGACGACCAAAATTGCCCGAGTCCGTAGGGCGAGTGGAATTTGTAGTCTTTAAAAAAATTTACTCGTGCTTATTTATTCCAGATTGCACGAGAAAAATCATATAATTACGTATTAATAATATACATAAAAAATTCGAGATGGTTAAACAAAAGAAACACACGCATATGACGCAAGCAGGCAAATATTGCGTTATCCAGGGCGTGCGCTTGATTTGACAACTAAAGATTTGATAGGTTCTGACCAAACCCTATTGTTTATTAGCCAATCATAAACCAGAATTTCGACGTGTAATTAGCACTGCTATTACACTTTTTGCACTGTGTTACACTTGAACTGCACTCAGTGCTCACAGCCAGTCAGAATCGAGTAATTTTTTCATGTATATTGTTATAATCACTAAAGACAATTAACCAAATGGAGTTTTTTCACTTTTTTAGGGAAAAACCGCAGGTGTTTAAGTGTTTTTCATTTCAGTTTAGGGTTTTCGACTGCACCACTCCTGCATCATCTCGACGATAAACATTCAATTCTTCTAACTAGCACGGTTTCTTGAGAGTGTTCAAAAAAATTACACTTAGCATTTTTAATTTACGCATTGGATAAGGGCTTCTGCAGTCAGTCTGATATCCAATACGCGCGAATGGGATACCCCTTTAATCTGAAAATGTTCGAAATTCTGAACAGTTGAAGTTTTGGAATTTGCTTCCAACAACAAATTGTTTCTGCTTGCCAACACTTGACGCGATCATGAACTGCTAACCGAAGTTCATAAAGCCAACCAGAGCTCAACTGATACGAAGAGCGCAATAGGGATCTTCAAGAATTTAACAATGATCAAAATCATAAAAATGAAAAAATTAATATCGAAGAACCAAAAAAACAATTCAACAATCAAAATCGTGCATGTGCTCTGATCAGTTGTATTTGGACAAGAGACTTGAAAAGACTTAAAACAGACTGAAGAGGAACGACATCAGCCATTTCGTTCAGTTTTCATAGCCCCCTCCCCGTATGCTCAACGAATGCAAAAACCCCCTACAACACCAAGCCAATCATAACACTCAATATGGCTACTCTAAATGCATATTTCAAGTTGCTTACATTTTGTGCTCTTACCTTGTCAACATCACTCTTTCTTGGTCTAAAGAAACACTTGGCAGCAATTTTCAAGTTTCTGTGAAGAGCCGGGTGCTCTTCATTTCCTTTCTGAAGATCTTGTAGTTCCTCAGCATGAATCGTCTTTGCGTGAGATTTTTTGTCATGGATAATAATTTGATATCCGTCTTTGGTATTCTCATGTTCCTCTATGAATTGTTCAACGACTTTTTTCATCTGTTCAAAGGCATGGTGAGCAAGATCGGATGTTGCACTCATCAAGAAGGCGACCTCCATTCCTGAAACAGTACATTTACTGAAATGTTTCACTAAATAGAATACGACGAGTGAACCCGAAGAACCACTGTCCTCTAAACTAATTAAGACTCGCCTTGCAAACAAGGAAACATTGTTGCGGAAGCAAAATGCCTACAGAATTGTAAGTTTCAATCCGAATATGCTGTTCTTCAAATCTTGTCGAAGAAAAACCCACATTGTTTCATTTCATTTACAGTTTTCATCTTGTTGCAGTTGTTGTTGTAATATATATTATGCAAGAATTGCAATCCAAATGGCAAGGGTGCAATCTAAAATAAACGCTTTATGCCGTAAGCGAGAATCATCTTCTCTTGCGCGGCGTTTCTAAGGAAAACAAACTAGTTTCTGCCTAGTAAAACACTTGTTTAAACTTAAATTTAGTTGAAATATTTCTCTTTTTGACAAAATCAGTAGTCCTATAAAAGAAAAAAAAAGAGATTACTTAAACAAATATCTACCTCTGTTTTCTAGCTTTTGGTCACCGGCAAAAAGCTTATTCCAAACGTACAGCAAAGCAAAGAACAATGGAAACATCACCAAGTCAAATAGACACCAGAAATTGAGAAAAATCCACTGCAACCGCTCAAACGTAGACGAGGACGTATTATGTAGCTTGTCAAACTTTCCAAACCACTTGTTACCAAGTAAATTGAAAAGCACTGGATGAGAAAGCAGCTGTAAAAAAGTCAGAGGAAAACATCAAAGTTTCGACATCCATTGCCGACGGCCACGGGCGATAAAATAACACCATTATCTACAAACAATCGCTCATCTGAAAAATTGCTTCTTTTATCATGAGCATGCGCGTATTATAAAACACAAATAGAACAAACTAACACTCAAAAAAGCAAAACACATAGTAAATAAACAAACAGCACTGATGTTAACCTCTTTTTGTTCCAAGTTTATAGCGGCATCCATTACGTCATCTATGGAATCTCCAAATGCATGACGGGCCTCGATTTGAGATTTTAGTGGATCAAGCAGACACGTGCTGAATTTATCCACAGAATTGGCCAGCTTGGTAAAATCCTCCTCGCTCGGTCCTTTTTTGCTAGCGAGGCGGCGAAGATTAAAACTTGTCTGAAACATAATGGTTTGCGAAGAAAATAACTATTACAAATGTTTAAAGTGTTCCGGCTATCACACGGTTAGCAAGCAGTCTACAGTATGCATGGTATGTGACTGAGCTTCCATCTGTATAGACCCCTTTCAGTTAATTCCCAATCTGGGGGACAAAACAATAAGATTGTTTTGCATTTGAAAGGTTTTTCTCTGAGGGGAGAGAACCACCATTTTTTGTCCTCCAGATTGGGAATTAACTGAAATGGGTCTATTTTATACTTGAGTCAACCCTTTCCGATATCTTTCTATTTTTAAAACTACTATATAGTTTGACGTATGTGACTGAGGACATACGTGAAGTGGTTCACATAGGTCACATACGTATGTGACGTAATAAATGGCTGACCATAGGTCTCTTATGATTGGCTATTTTGAAAACACCCACTAAAGCCCCCCTGCGAGGTTCTTCTAAAGAAAGAAAGATACGGGACATGGTTGACTCAGAGGGTTAATATGGAAGATGGAGGCTCCTGGTAAGGGGCTCTGACTGGCAAAATGTTGAGCTTTGATTTTTGTCCAAAAGCCGTTTACTTTGAGTCTAAGGTTCATATTTCATCGTCCGTCATTACTCAGGTTCAAAACTGACCGATTGGACCTCAGAAGATTGGATCTGGGGAAAAGTGACGTCAAAGGCTCACTAGCTTAAGATTTCAGCGTGTGAATGCAGCTTATGGGCCCTTTGCAGCTGGCGATCACATGTTACAAAAACCGCCATATATACTGGAGAGCAGATGCGCACTGGGACATTCAATACAAAGAAAATTTAAATGAGGTTGCTTTATTTTAGATCTCCCAGTGCGCAATTTGCTCTCCAGTAAAGCGATATTTGTACCATGTGACCGCCAGTTGCAAAGGGCTCATTATATATGCAAAACGCGAGTTTTAAGGTCTGAAAGCCCAAAACTCCCGTGCTGCTTATTAATTCTGTGGCGTACACACGCATTGCATACCTTTGACGCCATTTTCTCCTCGATCCAGCTCTCTCAAGATCTTAAATAGGACAATTCCAGTTAAAATAAACAGGTGTCTTTTTGAAATCAAGGCTTACATTAGTTATTAGTTACACGCGCGCCACAACGACTTTTTTTTTTCAACATTTCGAAAGTAAACTTTAAATGGGCGTCAATCGAATGTTTCCATGACGATACTCCTGTTCTTGTGGCGACAGTTGAATTCGTCATGGAAACACTTGATTGACGTCCACCTAAATTTTATTTTCGAATATGAAAAATGTCGTTGAGGAGCGCGTGTTACTGATCACCGCTGTAAAACTATGCTCGCGCTCAGTGTTTAGTTAACATAGATTCGAAATCCAAAGAAAAATAAGAATTGACTTGGTTTTTCGGTTACAGCGGCACTTATTTAATTGCTTAAATTGCGTCCATGTTTATGCTAAAAAAGCTTAACTAAGAGAGCTTAATTAAGAGAGCTTAAATGAGCAACGATGAAAAAAAAAAGGTTCAATGAACAAAAAAAAAATAGCTTTGCACCCCCTGTTCGAATGTTTTCCATTCCAGTATTTCATTTTGTTTGACGTTCCCGTCTTGACAACTACGTGAGATGACCAAATTTAAGGTTATGTAGAAGACGAGTATACCTGGTGATAAATGTTCAATTTTCTTTCCAACACGCGTCACCGTTCAAGTGATTTTTTCCAAGAAAGTTTGCACACATTCTTCATGTGGAAACACTTGGGATAATCGCGAAGTTATTAGAAAAACTTGAAGTTGTATTTTTACAAGAAATTCTCATAGCCTTCGTCGTCTTTCTTGCTCAAGCTCCCTACTTAGCAGTGATCAAAACTCTCTTGACTGAGCGTACGTATCTTGTCCTTGTTCTTGAGTAACAAGTCGAAATCGAAAAATTAGCCTTTGAGAGTCCCAAGAGCCAGAAAACAAGACAAAGTCGACCTTTCCCGAGGGCCCTTTTTTAAAAGCGTCAATTTTGTCTCTCACGTGTCTCCGTTCAATCCTTTGAAAATCGCATGTCAGAGTGTTTTAACTAACTCCAAGTTGCATATCGATGTCGATTAGCGATTGAACATTGTGTTAAGGGGAGAAAAAGGGCGACAATCTGCGTCAACATTTTCATTGTGCTTAAATATTTATTTAAAGCAAACAGTGGCAAGCTTGAAAACATACCTCCATTGCCATCATCAACACATTTTTGTTGCCTTTTGTGAGAGCCTTAGGTGTCAAATTAGCACTGATATCATCGATATCGCCATCCTCTATGATTTCTGTCAAGTTGGCTGAAACCGCAAAAGAACTCTTAAATTAGCATCTCCCATTTCTGCTTATTTCCAAGCTATGAACTTCATACCACATATTATATTGTACCAAGAGAAAATGAGGGGACAGAGAGGGAGGCTAAGGGCGTTGGCCGGGATATGTTATGTCCACGAAAGTTATTTTTAGACGAGCGGAAGTCTTTGTTCTAGCGGAAGTCTGTCTTCCGAGACGTCCGCATGCAGTCTTACCTCGCTCTTAGGTTCTTAGTGAAAAGAGAAAATGATGGCGCACGTGGAAGGCCGATGAATATATATTTTCTTTCAAACATTGGACCGAGGTTACCCTGCATGCGGACGTCTCGGAAGACTTCCGCTCGTCTAAAAATAACTTTCGTGGACATGACATATCCCAAGGGCTGGACCGGGAGCCTCCCTCTCTGTCCCCTCATTTTCTCTTGATTGTACATCTCAGCAGTATGAAAGATTGCAAGATGTCAACTGGGAGCCTGGCGTTGTTTTCTCCAAACGTCCCCAACACTCTTGGATATTTTTTTTTCTTGACTAGTTGAAACTCCAGCTTTTAGAAGGCTTAGGAGATCATAGTTTCATCTTCACAGACGGCTTTTCGAGAGCGACTAGAGTTGCTTTTGAGCGCTATTGAAAAAACTAAGCCTGTTTTCTTTATACGTCAATGACCAATCCAGTATTGAGACTCTTAATTTAATTTGTACTTGAAGTGCCTACAGCGAGAACTGGCCAAGAAAAGTGAACGAACAGCTCGCCACGACACTACGCGCGGACATTTTTCGCGGGATCTTTCTTTCTCTTTACTTGGACTAAGAGAAAAAGGGGCTGGCTGTTCCTAGTCTAAACTAAACCTACACGCGCCAGTTGACTTCTTCCTCAATTCACTGCCGCTCCACGTTTACAAAAGGTAACAACCATTCGCGTCCTATGCGTCTGCAAACCGAGAATAAAAAGCTTTTGCATTTCTCTCCAAAAGGAAGTCTACGCATCATGGACTCTCGCTTCTTTTGTGCGGTCAAACAGAAATTCAAGAAGTTGTAGTGGTTACCAACGGTTACGGAAATTGACCCTTAGGCCCGATTCACACGTCAAACTTCGCATATGCCGAATCTAATGCAAATGAGTGAAAACAATATATTCTTGACACTTGCATTATATTCGGAACATATGAAGTTCGACGTTTGAACCGGGCCTCACTTTGACTGCACGTAGTTCGAACGGGGCCGAGGTATCGGAGCTGGCCGAAAGTATCGCGGCCTCTGGAAAAAGAAATCGGGAGTACCTTGCTCATTCATTGGTTGGTCATCTGACTCATTTGCTTCGTCTGCTTCGCTACAAGAATCGCTTTCTTCCCCTGAGACATTTGGTTCTCTCGGTTCACCTGATCTTCTTCGGTTACCTTCTTCAACAAAGTCTGGGAAATTTCAAAGAAGGAAAAAATGGTAACCATGCATCGCATCAACTAATTATGCTTAAAGAAAGGCTCAATTAAAAGTAAATTAAAAGAGCACTTTTTTAACAACGTTCAACAGCCTGTTGGAACAAACCCCTATACCCTGCTGTACCCTGCTATACCCTGCTACAAGAACAATAGGCCATTTTACAGTTGTATGCTCAGCGACCAAGCCTATGAATGGCTGCGAGGAAGCCAGAGACCTAGCATTGATCCAGCCCCCACTGCTAGTATCAGGTAAATTGTGTTGTTGTAACTCTAATTAGTCCATATATTAGCATTACAAAAGCACGGAGTTTTGTATCACAACAAGGTCCCCGGCAGCCTCGCTTCCATTCTTCGGCCAGGTAACTTAGCTACAACTGTAAAATGGTCTATACCCTGGATTCCAGAGGTTATTTTCTCGCCATGAAAAGAGCGACAAAAGGGCGAGTCACGCAGCGGGGAGAAAAACCGCTATTTTTTTGTTACGTGACAGTGACAACGATTTATTCACTCCACCGTGAGAATTTCCCAGCAGAGTGACCGGTAAACATTGCACCAATATTTTTATCACGTGGATAAAACCGGTTTGCCCAAGTTTCTAAAATAAACTCTTACTCTGGAAGTCAATCAAAATAAGTTGGTTTGCATGAAAGTGAGGCTTTTTAAGGGTTGTACCAGAGGTTTTTCTCGCCGCTTCGTGACTCGCTCTTTTCATAGCGAGACTAGACCCTCCGTGAGGGTACACTGGGTTGCCTGTGGTACGTGCACCGTTCCAGACAATTTTTTTCAAGTTGGGTGGTCATTAAGAAGTCATACCAGACGAGGCCCTTTGGCTCACAGGTCCTCACACGTTCGTACGACGAAACAGACCTGTTCTTGCGTAATATGTAGCTCTAACAGTGCACGATATTGTTTTGGTATTGTCTATTAATGTAGTGTCTTGGTAGAAGTCTTGGGTAAATAGTCTGAGAAGACATGTGGTTACTAGCAAAGTACTGAACCCAAAAAGATTGAAGAAAATAAATGGGAAGTGAGAAACACTGGCTTCTAGGCTGACATGTTGATAAACTTCTTTTGACCACAAGTTTAAGCGTGCCCTCTGAGCATCTGACAGCTTTGTAATACCGAAGTTCACTGAAGTTAAGCCCTCCCTGTTCGGCGGGGGTAGTGTTTGGATGGGAGACGAAAACAATATACCCTTCATAAAATAGAAACATCGGACCGAAAATACTATTAAGGCTAACAAATGCGAACCAAGCAAGATACAGATTTTGTTAGCTTGCTTTATGCAAAACAAATATTGATGTAAAAGTAAATAAATATGGATACACAGATTTTAAGAAGAGCAGAAGGAAGTTTCAGGACAGTCGATCGAGAATAAAATATTTTGCAATCGGTATCAAAATTTACGACATTAAAACAACATTAATTTTGAACCACGAATATAAAAAGTTACCATCGGGGAAAAACATTTTGGGAGATTTTAGTTTTTTTGGTTGTAATTGTACTTCTGGCTGCACCGAGTAAATCGCACATCGGATTCAGCGGGCGCAGTGATCAAGTTACCGCGAAACAGTGAAGCATCTGTGTCAAATGATGCCAAGATACCAGGTTTTTGGGTTTACCTCGGTGTAAAACCCTGTGAAACTTTTTCTTTGTTTTGTTAGCTCGTGGTGGGGTTAGGTTATTGTTTGATGTTTTTTTGCTCTTTTGTTTTCTTTGTGTTACGTCATCCGTGAGTTTCACAGGTTTTTACACCGAGGATGAGCCGCGTTTTTGTCTTTTTAATTTTATTTTTCCTTTAATTGTTATAAATTTTGACAAGAAATGTGCGAATTCAACACAAAGATCACAATCGCCCAACTCTCAGAGGTTGACCATTGTTTCTGGAAAATCAAAAATTTACTCTCCAAGACAAGGTTATTTATCACCAGGTAATTCCATCGTTTTGGTAATAGCAGCTACTTTATTATTCATCAGCGTCACAATCTTTTGCCGATTTTGGGGGTCATTTTGTTGAAACTCAAGCACGCTTCCAACAGACCTGTTTATTTTCGTGACTTGTGCGTTACCACAAAAATTGTCCCCGTATCACATTTCAACACATGTATGCAAATTTGCAAAGCTCGAAAATTACACAACATGATAAATTTACAAAAGCTGGAAATTTCACAGAAACATTTTTCCAGCGAAACATTTCTTGAAACAAGCAACATATTTGCTATAAGAGGCAAGAAACCCTTCCTATTTCAGTTGCGTGCGTGCAAGCGAAACACACAATCACAAAGCATATGCAATTAAATAAATTTCTGACAGTTCACATCAAACCCTTTTCGAAAGAACCTTGACCATAAATAATAAAGCACAAAAGAGACAACAAGCTTTCATTCAAATAATTTTTCACTGTCACATTTCCAATTTTTTTAAACCTTTGCAGATTGAGTACAAAATGAATGTTACTTGCCGGACAAACAGGCAAACTTTAAATAGATGCGACTTCAGTAAACACTGTGAGACACACAACAGAAATCACAGATCTACTTGTGGTATTCGATTCCTCCGTCTTTGTTGAACCCGTAATTTACGAGAGAAATTTCCATTTGGTTTCAGTGTTGTACGTAACACCACCTTGGCGAAATATTAGAAGTACAGCTCATTTTGATTTCGGCTCGACGGGCGAAAGATTCACGCTGTCGAAGTCCATTACTCGTCGCTTTTAAGATTCCAGATCTTTATGTTTCACCGCATGTCTTGACGTTCCATTCTTGAGCTCCATATGGGTATATTTCTTTAAAGATATACTAAAACGCCATTCCCGTTACAATGACTTTCGACGCCATTACAGGTTAATTGTGCAGAGCAAGCTACGCATTACCCCAGCCCCCTCAAACCTAACAAAATACGCAGAGAAGACTCTATGCACACCACTTAGCAGGGGAGTGACAGGCAAGAATTTTCCCGACACGGAAAAAAATAAAAAAACGACGAAATCAACGCAGACCTTGACTGGTTTGCCATAGGCAATCCAGTAAAAATAACCTCTGGAACCCAGGGTAAATGGTCTATTGCTCAGTTTGGACATTTATGTCTATATATTGAGCTACCTACCCACCTATATCAGAAGACGGGCGACGTTTGTGTCTCACTAGGGGCTCCATTTCAGTTTTTTCCTTTACAGCCTCCATTTGCATTCAGTGTCTAGAAGAAATTCAAATGTAAGTTATCGGCAAAAGAATCTACGGTAATGGCAAAGGGACTTCCAAGGTCTGTCCAAACAGGAAATGGTATCACAGGCGATAGATCCAAGGGCCGAATAAAGCCAGTTTTTTTTTATTAAATCGTCTTCGATCGCGGAGTGATCACTGGCTTTAAGGTTTCGACTCTCCGGCTTTGTCTACTTTCAAATGAAGGATAGGAGCAAATTTCAAAACTAGCCCAGAACGCCTCAAATCGACACAAGGACACAAGCTGAAGTGAAAGTAAGTTTATTTTATTTATTTTCGTCGCTGTAAACTAGGACTTGCCTATTTTTTTTTTGGCATTTCATGTTAAGCATTGCTGTTGGGCTTAGCTAAACATTTTTCCGATTAGCTGCTTTATTTTGCGTTGTTTAAATATGCTTCAACGTGTTTCCTTGTTTTTGTTAAGAAATCCGTCAAACATTTCAGAGAAATCACAGGGGAACCACATAATCTGTTTATGTAACCGTTCGTATTTTCATAATAAATGTACTTGATCACCGTTTCCTTCCTCTGTGGCGATATATCGGTAAATTTGTGCATGCTAAGTAAAAGTTGTATTACCTTTCCTGTGGTGCACTCTCGTTCTTTCGCCTCAGAATTGGTATTTTGAGCGATTTTGAAGATCTCGAGTTCGCTGTTTACTGTGCCTCTTAATAAAAGACAAGGATGGAAGGTTACTTTTTCAACTGCCCCAGCGCAGGGGTGATTTTTTTCCAGAATGGAAGAAAGCTGGGAAGAAAGCTGGGAAGAAAGCTGGGGTCAGCCCCTTATTTAAAGAGGGGACAAGAAATGACCTAAACAACAACAGATCTATTCCCATCCTACCAGTCATCTGCGAGGTGTTTGAGCGAATCCTACATGACCAGCTTTACGCTTATTTATCCGACCATAATCTACATTGTGTATTGACAAATGAGCAATTTGGTTTCAGGCCACTGCATTCAACCAAGACAGACCTACTTAGTTCAACAAATACTTGGCTTGTTAATATGGCACCAGGCAGCCTTTATCCCAGTTAGAAGAAATGCCAGTTTTAAAAGTCTGTGGTAAGCAATTAGAAAGAGTATCCTGTAGCAAAACACTCGGAGTTGTCGTCGATAAGCATACTAGGTGGTATAGTTACATTGAACATATTTCCAGCAAAAGGGCTAAGTGTAATAAAAGACGGGTCATGTGTACTGTAGGTGGACTCGGCCGATATATCGACCGGTATGTCGGCCGACTATCGACCGATGGTCAGTCGATAGTCGGTCGACAGTCGGCCGACATTTCGGTCGATAGTCGGTCGATATATCGGTCGATATATCGGCCGATATGTAGCGATCAAATACCGGTGAAGTATTGGTCACGTAGCGGTCGAGGATCGCCCAAGTGTCGGCCAAGTATCGGTCCAGTATCGGTCAAGTATCGGTCAAGTATCGGTCAACGTACCCACAGATACATTAGCTAGTAATAGTTGACACAAGAGCTCCCCCTCTGTTAAGAAAAGTTGTACGCATAATTTAATGTGCAGTCCAGGGCCCAGGTTGAGGAATGGCCGTTCACAAACGGAGCAGCTGCAGCATAAGACAATTATTATTCGTGTTGAAGCGGGGAAGGAACGAATCGCTTTATTAGTGCTGAAGTTCAATCAAAGTGCCACTGTCGTTACTCGTGGATATGAAAGTTACCGCGATTGTTTAAAATTGGCAGGCTGAAGTTTTCTTTATGCATTAGCATTGATAGTTGGATAATTGTGTAACAGCACGGTGGGCTCTCATGCAACTAGATACCCAAAATACTGCATGTATGTGAGGTAATCCCCTTTGCTGGAATTCAACCCTGTGAAATAAGTATACCATTTCTCCAACAGGCATAAGATTACTCTTTAACACATCCTCTATAGAGAGCTCTACCATGTGTTCAAAGTTCGTTGCACAGATGACAGGGTAATTTTGAATAAGGTCTGATTTTTGTTGCCAGGTCATATAATGTTAATGTCATCAGATTTAGCAAGTAGAGCAGATCCATTCAGTAATATTAACACTTTTTGCGCCAGTTATACATTCCTCCAACAAACCTTGTGAATATTTATCATTATATTTGATACACTTAGATACAGATGATCTGAACCATAACTGATCACGGCAAGTGCATATATATTCAGCGCCATGTGTTATCTTATCACGAAAAAGACTGAATCACTTTTGACATGGAATGTCTAACTGAGCCTTGACCTTGACAAATTTCAGTTTGGTTTAGCCTTGAGCTCTACATAGCTTTCCTTAAATGGTTTTATGCTTTTCTGTTTGGGTCTCTGATATGTTCTGGATTGCTTTTCTTTTCCTATTCCCTTGCTGCTTCAATATTTTCAGATCTGTTTTGGCGTTTTGCAATGTTTTTCTTTTCCCTGAGTCTCTCATATAAGCTCTTTTTTGCCACTGCTTTGTAGAAATTATTACTGACACTCACATCATTTTTGGCCATCGTTAATTAATCGATTATTCCATTTCTACATGTATTCAAGTCTTCGCGTTGGTCAGTGAAAGGCGGTGCACAATTTTTTGCACCAATCTGTACTTGTTCAGAATATTTTGCTTCACCTTCGAAGAAAGCCATTTCTTTAATTCTTCCGTTTCTTGCTTCTAAA
>NC_090885.1:30524474-30526974 GCF_036669925.1 Montipora capricornis
CATATAATAATTTCGCATGTTGAATGTTCTAAGCTCTATTGATGTAGAGACAATAATATTATAATGCGTAAGTAAACAACCTTGAACTTAGCATTTATTACGAAAAATAAATGATCACATATACTGGTAATAAATTATTACTTTCATATGTTTTGCAGCTAAAAGCCTGCGTAATGGTCCTAATGGTGCCAATTTTGTCTGATGCCTACGAATTATGTATGTTTTTATCAAGTTGTAATAATAATAATAACAACAACAACTTAAATATTTAAGTGTCAGTGGATTTTGTGCTAGAGCACTAATTGGGGAAACTAATGAAATTAACTCAAATCAAATCAATTGCACCCAGTAGTCAATTTACTCTGTAACTGTTGTACTTCAAAGCTAAATTTAAGTTAAAATGATTCCAACCTAAATAATTATTGTTTGATTCCGATTAAATTCCTTTGTATTTTAAACCTATTGATGAAAAATAATGATATTGGGGGACAAATCTTGATCAAAATTTAGCTGCATGCAGGATGAAATCATTTTAGGGCCCACAGACGTATTTTTCGCGCTTTGCTAAGGACGTGAAATGTTACTTCCGGTAACTCACGTCATCAAATCGAAAACCCACTCACAAGCAAGAGTCACCACACGAACTGTTGTTTCCATCGAAGGTTTTTCCTCGCCCTTCCTCGCGCTCGTTCTCAGATCAACTGCGAATGCGTAAAAGACATGACTTCCGGTTTGAGAAAAAGCTAAATTTCCGGCGGTCTTTAAATTGAATTTTTTTTTTTTTTACATGGCACGTTTCACCCCCAGATACAGAACATAGCTAAGCATTGATTTTTTTCAAATCATCTTTTTTGAAAAAGTTATGGGTATTTCAGTATCGTTTATGTCTTTAAAAATAGAATTTTTCAAAATAAAAAGAAAACCATGCTTGGCTGGATGAAAAACGAATACAAATTATCAAACCATCGATTAAATACCCAAATTGCGTAGCACGGAGACAAATTTAGAGTTTTCTTTTATTGGTCACGTGACCATGGGCGTGACATGATGACGGCATACTTAGGGTCATTGGCTTACAAAAGTTGGAAACTGAAAAAAAAAAGGCCAAATTCTCTCAAATTACTTAACCATTACATCTTTAGCAACGCACCCCAAAAATACGTCAGTGGGCCCCTAAGTTGCCTGAATTTCACTTATAATATTAATAAGGTGTTGTTTACATATTATTAGAAAATATATATCATTGGACACCTTGTTCGTAGATCTTGGCACTAGCAAAACTGAGAAACCATATCACTCTTTTTGCACCCTTAAGGATAACTGCCTTAAGGCTGTTTCTGAACTTTAGCCCGGACCAGATAGTCCTTCAGGTTCTTTGGTTTCCTAAAAGCCAACATCGGCCAACGTACGGGTGAACAGAAACCTTTGTCGAGAAGAACAACGGGCGTTGGAAAATCTCCGGGAATGTGATGATATTGTTATCAAGGAGGCAGATAAGGGTACAGGATTTGTGATCATGGATAAAGACAGGTATATATCGGAGGGCATGCAGCAGCTCAAGGACCGACAAGTATACTTTCCGGTATCTAAGGATCCAACAGAAGAGATGAGATTGAAAGTAGCCCGCTGCTGTGGCGAAGTTGGTAGAGGATGGTTTTATTGATGCCGACGCAGTAGATTATCTTTCTCCCACTGGTGATGTGAAAGCTGGCAGATTTTACTTACTTCCAAAACTTCACAAAAAGGGTTGCCCAGGCCGCCCTGTCATTTCTGGTTGTGGCACGTCTACTGAAAGCATCTCGCAATTTGTAGACTAGTACTTGAAACCGTTGGTCCCAGGCTAGTGTTAAATCCCATGTGAAGGATACTAATGATCATGATTTGCTTCGAAAGTTAATGCAGATTGGAAGGTTACCGGACGGAGCTATTCTCGTTACTATTGATGGTGTTGGACTGTATTCCCAAATACCCCATGAAGAGGGACTTCAGGCTATTCGCGAAGCCTTGAATAAAAGAATAAGTCCAGACATTCCCACCGAAAGGATTTGACTTGTTCAGTAGGTATGATAGTGTTGATCACCTTGGCTTCCCTACAGAACACAAACTGTTGACACGGCCTTATCTTCCGTGCAATTTTAACTCCATCCCTGAATGATATGCCCTCCAGATATGTGTAGAAAATGTAATACCAGGAAATACGTAAAATATTCTTTTAAAGAAGAGGTCATTTTCTTTACGTCCAAGTTCACCAAGACACAAAGCATAAAGAAGTTCTTTAGTAATATTGTCACTGAAATATCCGTCAAGGCTCGGGACCTAGGGGTTATTCTAAATAATCAACTTCATATTGCCATACATAAGCCATGGACATAAATGCACAGCGAAAAGCGGGTTTATTGGATGCATGCGCAAATACGTTGCCAAAGGAGATCTTAGACTTTCGTAGAAGTTAAAGTATTTATTAAAAATCGCACACAGCACATACATGGTCTTACAGTCA
>NC_090885.1:30536974-30541974 GCF_036669925.1 Montipora capricornis
CATGGCCTTAACAATGAAGTAACAAGGTTCTTGTCTCGAGAGATCGTAGGTCACGTTTTTGCAAACTAAATTATCTATGAAACTATCGCAGGTCCGTGGTTTTCACAGTACATTCTCTTCGGCTAGTTCCTGACCGTCTACAGGAATTTCATTTCGCTTTTTTAAGAAGTAGGATGTAGACTCCTTATCAAGGATACAATCTACTCACTTTCGTACTCTCTCCCAGTTTTAGGGTAACATGGATCGAATACTTTCCCTTGATTGACAATGTAACCAACAGTGTCTTGCCTCCATCCTGGCATATCATGTTTTCAATAGTCCTTCCAAACTACACCCACTCCCATAAACCTTTCGTTTCCTTGCACAAGCACCTGAAAATAATTCAAGTAATAGTTGCCTTATTACATATCTTAGAATGTGTTGATTGATTCGCGGGGAGAGCGAAGACAAAGGCAAGAAATATGGAAAAACTCATTCTTTAAAATAAATCGCAGCGGCCATCGTGCTTCATATCAACGCTATGAGGGGACTTCGCCCCTTCAAACTATTGTTTGTTGCACAAAAAAAGCATTGCCAATCAAAGAAAATATGAAAACTCAGTCCTAGGAAACGACTTTTTCACTGACTTTGAATCCGGATCCTGGCACCATTGAAAAAAAAATCTCCAGACATGTGAGTAAGTCAGTAGCAAAGGACCCATTTCAAAACACCATACGTTGCTAAATAATATGTTTCCGAGGCTTGTATAAGAAAAATTGCTCAGTCGCTTAGCAGGTGTTTCTGTCGAAGTTCAATCCCAATTTCTTGCACAACGATCTATGCCAACCCACTCTATCCTTGAAATTTAATTATAGTTGACCACACCATATCCTAATGTCCCAAGAATTGTGGTGGCAGACAAAATAAGGAAAATAAAAATCATATCCGTGGACTGGATTCGAACACTGAGTTACTACTTTTTAGAAACCGCGACTTTCCTCTTCACCTCTAAGGATCCAAACAACGTCTTGTTTTAAAAACATATTATTCAAGTCTCCCACAGAATATCATTGCTGCAGAGTAATTAGGCCTAAGCTTTGATTTTAAAGTGTTTAGGTTTGGCGTGAAGATTGGTAACAGACCTTTAGCAGTGTTTGAATAGTGTTTGCTGCCAAGTGAGACAGCATATCAATTTTTTTAAATATTGACTCTATGCAGCTTGCGGTGTGGTGGTCAAGCGGTTAGGTGACGTGTTAGTCAACAAAAATTCCCAGGTTCCATTCCTGCGTCCGTACACTTTGGTTGTCTTCAAAAAATATATTTCCATTTCCCATAATCCATATGAACCTTTCAGTCTTCTAAATCAGGGATAGTAAGAAATTCACAGCAAATTAGGAATTAGCGAGTTAGGGCCTCTTCGCATGATCCCTGTTGACCGGGTTGGCCCGCTTTCCGAGATCTCGCCTCACCTCTAAATCCTTTGTAAAACCTTCGATGTGTTCATATGAGAGGGCGGGCTGGCTCGCTTGCCAAGATCTGGGTTTTTCCAACCGGGATCTCGGTAAGCGGGCTGCAAATTTTGCCATATGAACACTTCATCCCGGTTACCGGGAGGAAAATATTACAATGCCTTTCTTTTTTTTTTTTTTTTTCTTTAACAGCTTTATTGGCATTCTACTCAGTTACAATAGTAATAAACGAGCTTTTAATTCTCTTTTCTTCGATACTGAAGCTTGGAATAGTTTTATTTGATAGTTAACGTAAAATCAAAATAAATTTGAGGTTGTTTAAACAAAGGAAATCGAGAAATTCTCGCCAGGCTTGTTCGTTAGATTTCACGCCTGAATGGTCGCGTCACCACTTTTTCAAATTTTTCATCTCGGAAAGCGGGCAGAAAGTCACCATATGAACAGACACCCGGTCAACTAGGCTCATTTGAAGAGGCCCTTAGAGAGTGAGTTGCACGTCCAGTCAAATGCTCCCGCGGTTGATGCATGTCTACCCCACTGAACTCACTGGGAAACTGAAAACAGCAAGCATTATTTTCCACATTTTTCAACTTACCTTAAAATGAGAAAATTCACGGGAAAAGGGTATTCGATATCTCGCCCCATGGTAGATCACAGGAAAATTTATTTTACAAGTCTCGCAAGTTCTTTCCCCCTGATAACTCAAACGACATCCATCCACTGTTATTCCACTGGCGTCCCAAGCCTGACAAGACAGAAAAAGACAACAGTTACTGTCGTCTTTTTTAGACAGGTTAGCGCAAAGACACTACTGCTAATGTTGCTCTCAATTAACAGTAGATAACTGTATTCCACACACTCGAATTTAAAGCTGAAGACTTGCTAAGCCTCGTGGACAGTGGTATGGAAAGAGAAACAACCGAAATAAATAAACATATTAGCTATAAGAATTAAAACGTGTACACCAAGGAGGTATCTAGTAAACGGAATCATCCATCTTCACGTAAAGCCGGCGACCTTCCCACTGGAACACTTTGTATACTTCAAACTTTCCAAGTATATTTATTTCTTATTACTCTGTTTTTTTCTCGGCAAGTTTCCTCTTACAATGTCATTCTGCCCAACATCGATCCAGTATATTGAACATCTTCTTACTCTCTCTCCTAGCAAATCAAAGTCATGAAAAGAACAAGGGAATTTTTTTTCGTTTCTTCTTCGAAGGGCAGGTCCAAATGGAAGACGTCTCAGAAAACATAAAAAAATTGCGTCCTCCTACCTCTTGCCCTACTGGAAGGGCGCTTTCATCTAATGCACTCGTCATGAATGTCCCATAAGCAAGTTGGTTCGTCATTTGCTGATTTTGCCTTGTTTCGTGAAAGATCTGGTCTATCTTGGCGTCATCTAAATTGAAATGTCATAGCGATTTTAATACAATACAAGACATTCTGCTCGTGTAATAACAATACTAAAAAATTCCAAGGTGACGAAAATCTAGAAAGTTAGTTGTTAAATTAGAAGTGGTTTGAACCCAGCAGAAAAAATACCTTGCTGAAGTTCAAATCTATACATGACCTCTGTTCACGTGGTGGAAAAGCTTTGGTCACCAACGGGTACCACAGTACTTTACCCTCCTAAGAGACTGAAGTGTTTTGAATCAGAATTTCCCAAATTCGTGTCTTAAGGCAGGAATACACCCAAGCAGTTCCATCTTTTCAAGGTAATAAGACATGGATGTTAAGGGGACTAAATGCCCCGCTATTTTTACAGGGACTAATCCTAAAAAGGCGCATATCATAAGGCCCCACCCTCCTAGTGAAAGGCGCTGTTATCTAAGTACAAGGCAAGACAGAGACGATTTATTTTTTATTTTTTTTATTGTCGTTTATTGTTTGTGTAATTCTTGTAAACTGTCTTTGTTTACTTGTGAGAGACAGTAATAATGTCGCAGTGTGAGTGGCCCGCCTAGCTAGAATAGCAATGCTAACTGCGGGCCACTATGGTCTTGCTTGAATAATTATGATTTGTTTGTAAATAAAGTTAAAGTTAAAGTTAAAGATTGTGATCCCCTAAGTTATTGATATCATCAGGCCATTATGAACCAAGCAAACCGCCCGTTTTGACAAATTTTCTTACCTGTAACTGGAAAAGACTCCCCATATGTTCCAAAATATCTCATCTGAAGATTTCTCAACACAAACTCCAAGGACTTCCTCTGCCAAAGAAGAGGAGAACGCTGTTCCTAAAATTCTCTTGTGGCACCATCAACAGCTCATGCCCAGGTAGGGAAAAATCTTTTTCGTGTAACTATAATTTGCTTGAGAAAAAAGTGAACTAATTCTCTCGGCCGTTGAAGAGTCATTTGGAGGTCATCACTTTTAAACACAACTTTCAAGCAAGAAGTAATTTTAGACTACATGACAGTGCTAATAAATACGCAAGCTTGACTTTAATTTTTAAGACACAAAAGGAATCATACCGGGATTATTTTCTTAATAACTGGACCTTCCTCTTGCTGCAGCAAAAAGATATCATTGAGATCGTGAACTGACATTTTTACGAAATTACGCTTCAAGAATGGAAGGGGAGGCGAAAAAGCTTAGAGACAGTTAGTGAATAATAACTTCCAAGTCGGACCAAGATATCACATAAATCAGTATCAAACAAGATTGCAAAAATGCTGGAAATAGCAGTGCCACAATCTGAAATCATGAACATACCTTTCCCTCGGAATTGTTCCCCTTGCCCTCATTTGCATCTCCTTGTCGTTCTCTGCAGCCCACACATCTTTGATAACATTTTCGACACAAAAGCCATAAGCACCAGAATATGTTAAAAGGAACAGGTACTGGATGGTAGTTACTGTAGGTTTGGATGGTAACTGCCTTTTTAAACGACCATTCCCTCAACGAGTTATCCTTAAAAAGAGGACACTACCGTAAAAATTAAAACAATCTTATAGTTGTTAGCTGTTTATTTGAGCAAAAGTGCTTGAAAACTCAAATCCTGGGCTTGGCAATAGGTTCTTGTGTCCTCTTGATCTTTGGTCAGCTCTTCAGATAATTGCAAATTTAATGGTCAAGAAAGGCAAAGAAAACAAACAATTTTACCTGAACTCTTTGGTATGTGTTGGACAGAAGGGCTATCATCATATTAATTAACAGAATCACCCCTAAGACAAGAAACAGACCAAACAAAAAGCGAGCGATTGTCTCCGAGGGATGGTCTACGGAGTCCAAAGGATCCAATTCTGACATGCCCAGAAGAGACCAGCAAAGATGTTCAACTACGGTCCACCAACTAAACGGAAAAAAAAATACGATCAGGGCTATTGATAAACACTAAGGTTTTATTGCTGCAGATGCACGCAAAAGATGAGGCGAAAAACATTACCAGTTTAGTAAGCTTACCAGGATAGCCCAGGAGTTTCACAAACTCTGAAACGTAAAACAAGAATTACTAAAGAAAATACGTGCTGTTGACTGAACGTGGTTCACAATGGAGAAAGGATATTGCCAAAGTTCACCAAGCAATATCTGTGACTTGTCGACAGCT
>NC_090885.1:30546974-30556974 GCF_036669925.1 Montipora capricornis
CGCCCACCAGCGAACCATTCAGGATATTCCTCTCTTGTGTTGGCAACCGATTGGAAACAAATCAGTAAATGATATTGTTGTTGTTATTGTAATTATCATTGTTAGTTATTATTATTATTATTATTATTATTATTATTATTATTATTATTATTATCATCAATAGTAGTAGTAGTAGTAGTAGTAGTAGTATTTTTTCTTTTTACTATTATTTCGTAGTAAGTACACGAGATTGTAAATCGATAGTTGAACTCTGACCAGAAAAGAATTGTTACTCTACAGGAATTATTCAACACTATGAAGAACCATGAAATATTTATCCAAAATCCAATACTTACAGGCTTTCTTTGTGGCTTTCTTTGGAGATGTATGACTTTTCAGCCATATACACTTTAGTAATGGAGATGGAAAAGGCCAAGATAGCCGCGATAAACTGCCACATGATGATTGCAATATCGCCGATGATATGAAATAAGGCGATTTGAACAACGCCAACTCCTTTGATCGTTTCCATTACATGCCCAAACGCCCTCAGAGTCAGCAACATAGTGTTTACGCCGTACAGATATCCACCTATGACAATTGCTCGGTTGTTTGTCACAGAGTTCGACAAAGACCAAGTGATAATTCGCAGAATTAACGTCGGTACATAAATAAGCAAAGTGATGAAATCCAGAACATTCCATCTATCACTGAAAGACAATATAGTAAATAGGATGTAAAAACCGTCGAGTAAATCAGTCAGTAATAAAATGAAAGGCCCCGGGAAATGGCGGCCTTATTATTTGCTTTAACATCCGTTCGATTTATCATTTTGTTGAACAGCGATGTTGAAACAGCTTCCCTGTCCCCTTTCAACCGAGTTGAAACACGTTGAATCGAAATTGAATCGATATTGAATGAGTCTAAAAATGTTTCAATTTTCCTTTAACAACACTCAACATTTTTCTTGTTGTCGCGAATGTTGAATGAAGTTGAAGCCCTTTGCCCTCTCTTTCGACATTGCTGGGTATGCGCCTGCGCACCGCACCAATAGGTCAAAGTCCGTTTTCACAGTAACAACCGCGGCTGCAGCCTGGGACTGAATACCGGACTTCTCGTGAAGCTTTGTTGAATCAAATGTTGATGACTTGTTGAACCCGTTTTCCCACCCCAGCAGTCAACATCATTAACAACAAAATCGAACAGATGTTGAAGCAAATGTTGAAGTCGGTTGCCAGGGCCTTCACTCTTACGTATAAGCAGACCGTAAATTGCCTTGTTAGTGAAATTCTGTTTTCCTTCGGTTTGCAATCTTTCCACAGAGAAGCAACCGCGAACGAGTAAGATAACAGTCTCCAACATGTTTACTTTATTTCTTTCTTCATTTTTGCGTTAATTGCGACGTTGAATTCTACCTGAGGCAAAAACGTCATCTACTCAGTGCTTTAAGAATTGGTATGGAGTAGCTTTCGAAGCGTTAAGGTAAGCAAAGTAATCACCTTTTAAATAACATCAAGTTTCCAGCCAATCGTATTTTGTGACCAGAGAGACATCGTTTTCAACTTTAATTTATCAAAACGACTATTTTTTAAGCAGTCACTTCAGAGAAGAACAATAACTGGATTTTAACTTTTCGACTGCGATGTACTGTACAACTATTTCTTTGTCAGTAGAAGATATAGAGGGAAGAATGGCACATATGGGGCTATCTATAAAGTAGAGAACGGGTAATTTCCCAGTTTTAAAGAGATTCCTCATTTTAAAGATTTTCGCATTTAAAGATTCCTCATTTATAAGATTCCCCGTTCCCAAGTTCCCCTTTCTCTGTTTCAAGTCAACACATTTCTCTTCGACGCTGCCAATCAGAATATCTTCATAACGTAACTTTTTCATTGAAGGCAACTCAGTAATTTGCGATTTATGGACTTGTCTTGGGATACATTTTGCGTGCCTCAATTACACCTCAGATAGGTTTGGATTAGAATTCAGTAGTAAACCCACCTGTTATTTATACATCGGGTACAATTTTGTTTGATAGATCTCGATCACTGATGACGACTTACAATTGTGAATTTAGCTTCTGAAAAATCGTACCGTTTTTGAGGAGTGGATTAAGTTGAATGTTACTTACCTAAAATATTTCCCAGCCGTTGATTTCCGCGCGAATTTGCTTTCTTTGTCTCTTTTGATACTTTCCTTTTCTTTTTTTCGGATTGTTACAATTTGTTGGATTTCCATCAGTATCCGACCAAGAAAGAAAACAAGAATTGCCCACTCCAGCCCACTAAGTGGCAGACTCGAGGGGGACAGACAAAGTGCAAAGTGTAAGGCAAGGAGAGCGACGTAGCTCAGTGTATCGCGAACAAAGATGAAGTATGGAGTTGTGAAATACTCCAGGTATCTCTCTGTGGAGAGAAAATACCCAATTATTAAAAGCCAAAACGTAAGAACATCAAGATCCTCAATACTCAGGAACCAATAGATGCCATTGGAACGAGTCGTTTATTCTAAGCGTCTGGATCAGTAGGGGAGGTACCCTTTCAACTCACATATTATCGCACCAGATGACAGTAATCGATTAGTCACGTGCATGCATTTTTTTTAGTGATAAGGATTTATAGCCGTAGTAGAATAATCATTGTGACGAGCTGGAGAAGATTTTGATTCCGTCGCAGGAGAAATCGGGGTTGAAATACACAAGCAATTGAGATATACTGAATTGTTAATGTAAATTATTATCAATACGCACGGCCAAATGACAAACTGCCCTCTGTAAAACGTGCCTTTTTGCAGGCCGAACAGGAAATTCCCGGGCTGAAAATGTATTTGCCGCCCTGATTCTGATTGGCTGCAGACATGTCAGACAACTTTGCTCGGCCAATGACATCCTGAGGATACCATTCCAATGCCAGAGTTGGCGAGAATTTTTGCAGATGCGTTTTTTTTTTTTTGCTCTTTTTTTTCTCAATTTTTGCTCTTACTTAGTTGATCGTATTTTAGCGACAACTTTCCATACCATAGTTTCATACTACATCTCTGTTAAACATTTTTTTCTTATTAAATGAATTTGTACAACTTGGCCTTGTGATACTCGGGACACAAATAAACTACCTATATACCTTCCAAAGGTCATGTGATTGTTTTATTTCAAAAACCGCGATCTTTATACAGAGACATCGTGATCATGATGATCAATATGCCAAATCTTTCCCAGCTGCACAATTGAAGAAAATAGACTGAATCTCAAAATGCGCTTTGCAACACTTGCTAGCAATTGTGCTGGTCAACCATAATTGCTGCGGAGCAAGCGCAGCGAGCGAGCAGCAACATATTCTAAATTCCTGAGAAGGTGGGACGAATTTTCGAATTCACCAGATTTTCCCAGAATGCATCATAATTAGCCGTAATGCACTGCGCCATTCACCAGCAACCCTGTTTAAGCTTACCATAAATGCATTTTCCTTGGAGTTCTGTATAAAAGAAACAATCAAACGAAGCATTTCAACAAACATAGCAAAAATAAGAGTACAGTTAAGAATATTAAATGTCATAGTGAAAGAATCAGTGAATTACTGTGAAATAGTTTTTTAATTTCAGATGTGGAAAATCGTACTTAATACCTCCTTAAACAGATTCCAAAAGCATGAAAATGAAAGTAAATTTCCCTCGAAAGAATGTCAAAAATGGACACAGTTTGGCTGTTGATGCTCTTGATAGTTAATACATATGAAAATATCCTTCACGAAGATACTTTAGCGTAAAGAAAGACTATTTTGGTGGATTTGTTGCAGGTAAAATCCGGTCTCAAGTTGAATCCCTTTTTATCTAGGTTAAATGGGTCATCCTCATTTTACATAGGCTTATGTGTTCACCACTAAACCCCAACGCCGAACAAACTCAACTCCACAATAGTCTTTTAATTGTTTAATTTTGTATAATAAGTCAAATGATATTCACGTATAATAATCAAAACTAATCCTAAAAAAAAAGTCAGCTTACAGGCCTAGTGGCCCATCAGGCCGGAGCTTATCCCCGGTTTCTGTAGCATGAAGCGACTAGGAGTATTTCTACTGCCCCCTGGATGGGATGCTAGTCCATCGCAGGGTTACCCCCAGCATTTCGCTGGTACACATTTATACACCTGGGTGGGGAGAGGCACCGAGGGAGTAAAGTGTCTTGCCCAAGAACACAACACAATGTCCCCGGCCAGGTCCCGAACCTGACCCTAATTTTTCTCTAGGCTTAATTTAGGCTGCATAAAAGGTTTCTTCAATTCAACTGAGTGCGTATTCAACCTAGGTAAAATGAGGATCACCAGTTTAACCAAGGTTCAAACGGATTCAACCCGATTACAGATTTTACCGGCAACATATTCACCTCAGTGATGGAGCCTTTTTCTTGAAAATCCCGTCTATGATGCCTTTTTTGGTTAGCCTATCAAAATCGACTGGACTGCTAACAGTCTCTTCCATTTCAGTCTAGCTGCTACCATGGTCTCAGAGGCTTTTATAAAGTACATCAGTATAACTCTTCTTTGACCTTAAACTGACAAAAATTTTTTTTATGGCTACTAATTTTAGCGTGATTCCTTTTCGCTGGCTATTGACAATTGACTCTTAAATGGCCTTTTTTTCCTTTTCCATTCGCTCGCTGAGGGTGTGCTTGTTTTCTTTTAAAACTCATGCGGTTCAGGAAAATTCATTGCCAAACTGGTGAATTCCAAAGTAAAGTTCACTCGAAAAACCGATATCTTACTCATCGCTTCGTGATTCATGCGATATCGGTTTTTAGCGTAAAATTTACTTGTTAGGCAATGATTTTTTCTATAGAAGAAAGCAAAGAAAATGATTTTATTATAAAGCAGCAGCCGGAAACATCAAAACGTGGACAATTCGAAACTTTTTATTTTCACTAAAAATACAGTCAGTAAGAATGAATAACCAGGGAGCTCCGCTTTTAGGCTTGGCTAAATCTATATATTTATCAATTTGACGCGTTTGACAGCTGGCGTCTGCATAAAAGTGAGATTCAAGTCCAAGGTAACCAGAGGTTTTTCTCTTCTCACCGCTTCACGACTCGTCTTCGCGGCTCTCTCGCGGCTCAAGAAAAACCTCTGGGACAATAGTAACGAGCTGCGTGCTATTTTGGTCAAACGTTTTGTCAGGCAACCGAGCGACACGGCCGAGAGAAGCTTAGGGACGTTGGAAGATATAAAGGGAATGCAAGTAATTCTAAATGGTCGTTTGCAGCAATGCCTGCAGCCCTTTATTTGTTCTCCCTTTCCCAAGTCTCCCGAGGCCGTTTCTGTGGTTCCGTGACAAATCAAGCGCGTGGCTCAAGTGATAAAGAACAGATTGCGCTTGACAAAGATAACTAACAAACATATAGGTTTACCATGCCAAATGATCTTTCGAACTGTTTCTGGGTTTTCATATTCTCCAACGTGGATGACATTTAGGTCTTTCTTGTTAAATTTCGTTATGTCTTTCAACTCCTTTATATCTATTTGGCCACCGATGCCAACCGGGAGGAGATTGATCTCTTCTTTCCCAAGACTCTCTGCTTGACTTTGAACTCGCTGAAGCTTTCGTTTCAAACTTACCCTGTCATCGGTGAAGTATATTATCACCTGCCATGTTGAAAAAAAGAATTTGTTTAATCAAATGGATCAATATTCCAATCTTACCAGAGGATGATTTACAATCACAGGAAACCAAGGAGATAACAAGACCTCTCGAAAGAGCATCACTCCTAAGCCTCCCCTCTGTCTTGAAAACCCCGTGAAAAGTGAAAATGCCGGTACACTGCAGAGGACCAAGGGGAGTGGGGGAGGCTCACAGAATGCTCCACCAAATGCGAACCCTTTTCGGGAGGTCTACGTGATGTTGTTTGTTTGAGCAGGTTGACGTTTTGGCAGCTATATTCAGCTGATGTGGACTTGCTATAGCTATAGCCACTCACCCACACACTCACAAAAGAATAGTGTGTGGGTTCTTTTTACGTCCTACAAGGAACTTACGAGCATGGAAGGTATTTGTGAGCTGGGGGCCACGGTTTGTAGTCCTTATGCGAGAAGACTTAAAAGTCTACAGCATTGGTTGGATGCTTTTCGTCTGTTTAATATACTTGATGTCATCTCTGTTTTCAGCTATTTATATCGGTAATCACATGATTTCGAGTGCAATTTGGAATAAATAAGCACGAATAAATTTTTTCAGAAAATTCACTCGTGCTTGTTTATTCCAAATTGCACGAGTTAAATTATGTAATTACTTATTACTAATATACATGAAAAAATTCGAGATGGTTAAGCAGAAAAAACGCACGCGTTTACGCAATCAGGGCGAGCGCTTGATTCGAAAACAAAAGATTTGATTGGTTCTGACCAAACCCTAATGTTTATCAACCAATCATAATCCAGAATTTTGACGTGTAATTTGTACTGGTATTACACTTTTTCCACTGTTGTATTACAATTTTTGCACAGTGTTGAACTGCGTTCAGCCAAACTGAATCGAGTAATTTTTTTCGCGTGTATTGTTATGAACACTAAAGGCAATTAACCAAACGGAGTTTTTTCACTTTTTTCGGGAAAAACCGCACGTGTTTAAGTGTTTTTCATTTCAGTTTAGGGTTTTCGACTGAACCACCCCTGGCTCATCTCGATGGTAAACATTCAATTCTTCTTGGGACTCGTCCAAACGTATCCGGATATTTTTTTCTTTCCGGATTCAAAAATATTTCCATCCACACGTAGGGTATTCAAATCGAACTTTGCCCGTCCAAACGTATCCGAAACGCACCCGGATTCACTCTAGTGCTCGGGACTCCTGAAGGAAACACAGGGAATAGAGCATGAAGCCTTCGGCAGCCATCTGGAGAATTGATTTCACGATAAGGAGCTGGGCTCGATCTTGTTACGTCATCTGGATAAAAGAATATTCGGATTTGGCGTCCACACGGTTCCGGATTCATATCGGATTAAAAACATCCACTTTGGAGAGCGAACTCAAAAGGTTTCGGATTAGCCAGCGAATTCGCCGTATACGTGTGGAAGGAAGGCGTATCCGGAAAGAAAAAGTTGCGGTTTCAAAAATATGCGGATAGGTGTTGACGTGGCCTAAATAGCACGGTTTCTTGAGAGTGTTTAAAAAAAAATTAAGCTTAGCATATTTAATTTACCGGATCGCTTTTTTACGTTTAAAAATTAATTAAACGTGCGTTCATTTCGTGTGGACATTTAACCATTATTCCTTGAGCACGAATTGGATAAGGGCTTCTGTAATCAATCTCATATCCTTTAAGCACGAATGGGATACCCGTCTTATTTGAAATTTTTAGAAATGCTAAACGGTTGAAGTTTTGGAATTTTGCTTCCCACAACAACTTGTTCTGCTTGCGCACACTTGACGCGATCATGAACTGGTAACCGAGGTTCATAAAGCCAACCAGAATTCAACCGATACGAAGAGCGCAATATCGAAATCCAAGTGGAATTTTCAAGAATTTAACAATGATCAAAATCATAAAACTGAAAAAATGAGAATGAAAGAATGAAAAAACAATCAGAATCATGCATGTCTTAGATCTTCATTTTTAAGATCGCTCTGATCAGTTGTATTTGGACAAGAGACCTGAAAAGACTCAAAACAGACTGAAAAAGAACGACATCAGCAGTTAGGTTCAGTTTTCATAGCCCCATCTCCGTATGCTCAACGAATGCGAAAATCCCCTACAACACCAAACTAATCATAACACTCAATATAGCTGCTCTGAATGCATATTTCAAGTTGCTTACATTTTGTGCTCTTACCTTGTCGACATCACTCTTTCTTGGTCTAAAGAAACACTTGGCAGCAATTTTCAAGTTTCTGTGAAGAGCGGGGTACTCTTCTTTTCCTTTCTTGAGATCTTGTACTTCCTCGGCATTAATCGTCTTTGCGTGAGATATTTTGTCATGGATAATGATGTGATATCCGTCTTTGGTATTCCCATGTTCCTCTATAAATTGTTCGACGACGTTTTTTATCTGTTCAAAGACATCGTCAGCTAGATCGGATGTTGTACTCATCAAGAAGGCGACCTCCATTTCTGAAACAGTACATTTAATAAAATATTTCACTAAATAGAATAAGACCAGTGAACCCGAAGAACCACTGTCCTCTAAACTAACAAGGAAATATTGTGGCGGAAGCAAAATGCCTACAGAATTGTAAGTCTCAATCCGAATATGCTTTTCTTCAAACTTTGTCGAAAAAAAAACCCAAATTGTTTCATTTCATTTACAGTTTCCATCTTGTTGCAGTTGTTGTTGTTGTTGTAATATATATTATGCAAGAAATGCAATCCAAATGGCAGGGGTGTAATCTGAAATAAAGGAGCACTTTATGCCGTAAGCGAGAATTATCTTCACTTTCGCGGCTTAGAATACGATGGAGTTGAATCGATAGGGTGAGTGTAGTTCTAAGAAGAACATACTTGTTTCTGCATAGTGAAACGCTTATTTCAACTTAAATTTAGGTCAAATGTTTCTCTTTTTGACAAAATCAACAGCCTTATAAAAGAAAAGATAAGAGATTACTTAAACAAACATTTACCTCTGTTTTCTAGCTTTTGGTCACCGGCAAAAAGCTTATTCCAAACGTACAGCAAAGCAAAGAACAATGGAAACATCACCAAATCAAATAGACACCAGAAATTGAGAAAAATCCACTGCAATCGCTCAAACGTAGACGAGGACGTATTATTTAGCTTGTCAAACTTTCCAAACCACTTGTTAGCAAGTAAGTTGAAAAGCACTGGATGAGAAAGCAGCTGTAAAAAAAGTCAGACGTTAACATAAAAGTTTCCATTTCACACACTTTGACGCAGATGAGTAGGCTAATTCCAATCGAAGTCTCACCGACATCCATTCCCGACGGCCACGGGTGAAAAACTAACACCATTATCTACAAACAATCGCTCATCGACACTGTCTCGCTCATCTGAAAAATTGCTTCTTTTATCATGAGCATGCGCGTATTATAAAATACAAATAGAGCAAACTAACACTCAAAAAAGCAAAACACATATTAAATAAACAAACAGCACTGATTTTAACCTCTTTTTGTTCCAAGTTTATAGCGGCATCCATTACGTCATCTATGGAATCTCCAAATGCATGACGAGCCTCGATTTGAGATTTTAGCGGATCAAGCAAACACGTGCTGAATTTATCCACAGAATTGGCCAGCTTGGTAAAATCCTCCTCGCTCGGTCCTTTTTTGCTAGCGCGGCGGCGAAGATTAAAACTTGTCTGAAACATAATGGTTTGCAAAGAAAATAACTATGACAAATGTTTTTAAACATGTGATAGCCAGACCACTTTAAAAAGTGGTCTGGCTATCACACGGTTAGCAAGCAGTGTACAGTATGTGACTGAGCTTCCATCTGTATAGACCCCTTTCAGTAATTCCCAATCTGGAGGACAAAACAATAAGATTGTTTTGCATTTGAAAGGTTTGTTTCTTTCAGGGAAGAGAAAAACATTTTTTTGTTCTCCAGATTGGGAATTACTGAAACGGGTCTATTGTACGCTTGAGTCAACCCTTACCGGTATCTTTCTGTTTTTAGAACTACTATAGTTTGACGTATGAGACTTATGTGACTGAGAAGATGCGTGAAGTAGTTCAAATACGCCACATACCTATGTGACGTAACAAATGGCTGACCATAGGTCTCTTGTGATTGGCTATTGTGAAAACACCCACTAAAACCCCCCTGGGAGGTGCTTCTGAAAATAAAAAAGATACGCGACGCGGTTGACTCAGAGGGTTAATATAGAAGATGGAGGCTCCGGGTAAGGGGCTGTCGGTCTACAAGTGTTTGGGGATCAAGGGCGCACCTGGCCTTGCCAGGGTGTAGTGGAAGTAGCCAGTCCTTACCACAGACTTAACTGATTAGAGTGTAATGGATCCCTGTACGGTGGCCAATTTACATTATCAACTCCGTTGATAAAACCAAATTTTTGTAATGGGAAGTG
>NC_090885.1:30566974-30576974 GCF_036669925.1 Montipora capricornis
TCGCCTAACTGAGTCCCTACAGTCTTCAAATGTAAAATCTGTTTCCTCACTCTGCTTGACAGTAATTACTTAGATTTCATTTTACGACACCGATCGAGACGGTTACCGAAACCGATGTGAAAATGCTACCAAAGGTGGAGCGTTTTGAAAACGATACGATGTCATATGTCGTGTAAACTGCATCGGTTTCAATACGGTTACTATTTTACCGCGAAATGGCATTTCATTCGACTGTGATGTCGTGAAACCACGTCGATGTGAAACCGCCTTCGTGTAAACGCTGTCTAAAGTTGCCCAACAACACGCTGTAGTATACTGTTCTGGATAATTTGTGGCCATATGTAAGCAATGTCGAGTTCTCACGCAATAAAACATGTTTGGAGTTGTTGCCACTAAGGTGTTTAATTAAATTACTGTAGATTTTCATTTGTCTGGATTTGCCTTAGGAACTCCTTGTTATTGGTATTTGGATGGGTTTCATCGGTCAGTAGTTAACAAAAAACGAGAGGTGTATTCCCAACTTTAGTCTTCGTCTGAAAATGCTTGGCAATTATTCTCGTTTTACTGAAAAGTTATGAGAGAAGTTGTTGACTACAATGACATTGCGACCATTTGATACAAAATAAGCCAAAAATATTTTTTGGGCGAATTCGCTGGACCATGAATGGAACCTATCAATTGGCAGCTAAAATATGGAATTCGTGTTTTTGGAAATTCTTATGACGTCAAGATTTTTGCAACTCGTTTGGAATCTGGATCGGTAAATCTCAAGTGACGTGCCATAGTGAATGACATAAAATTGTCACGCACGATTGTCAAGCTTTATTGCATTGACCTTGACTTTCAATTAGCATTTTTTTCTTTCAGGATGGGTGAAAGCTCCTATTCTTAGGGAACTCCTTTCAGGCCTGGAGTGAATCTTTGCACGATGTTTTCTTCTTACCACCTGTCCAACTCTTAGCAATGTCGCTCCCTTATCTCGCCAGTTCTTATGCTAGAGTTACCTTTCATTCTTTCAACAAGATTAATCCTCTGGGAAAACCTCTCCACATCATTCAATGTAATTGTAATTTATTTCACATTGGCAATGTGAAATAAATTACAATAATATTGCAATTCGTTAAACTGAAATATGTCGTTCTGCATCACGGTCGCATAGTTATGCGGAATATAATGCATGCAGAAAGGCTCAAAAAATAATAAAATAACTGATCCGCTCAGTTTAGGTGCAAGCACTTTGTGTTTCATGCCCTGTTTTATTCACAATCCTCCAACATCAAACTCACCAAAAAAGACATTCGATCCTATTCATAAACTAGTTAATCGTTAGAGAATCACACGCACATTGTAACATCCTCCGTTTCATAAAAAAAAAAGAAAGAAAGAACAGAAAAGGAAAGGAACAAAATGCCTTAAACTTAAAACAACACGCTCGCAAGAGTCCGAGGCTCAACAAAACATTGAAATAAAAACTGCCTGAGAATCAGCTTTCCAACTGTAACAAAAGGCACCGGTCTTTTACTCAGAAAGGATCTCTTTTCACGAGCAAACATAGTCCTTCAGATATGCCGGTCCCTGATGCTGAGCGGTAGCACCGTAATCTGTCGATGACACGAATGGTTGGTCAGTCGGTTGTACAGTGGAGATGGGAGTGCTAAGCATGACTGTGTTGGGACTGCTAAGGTCGCTTACGTGACCTGACCCCGTTGGCTGGATTGGTGATTCTGGCGTCTTCCTCAGATGTTGTCTATTTCTCTCGGTCTCCACTTCATACGACCGCTCATCTAGCCGGGCTGTCACAAGGGCCTTCTGCGACGACTTGTCTCCTAGTTTAAGTGCTTTCATTCGCACTGTATCCCCTTTGCTTTGCTCAGTTCTGGCAGATCCCTTGCGTTCCTATTGTAATATTTGGCTTGGGATTGCTGGGATTCTTTCAATTGACTTTTGACTATGTCAGACTGAGTACCCTTTGGTATAAGAAGGGTTTGTGTCGTGGGAAGGAGCGTTTTGGTCTTTCTTCCCATCAGCCGTTGTGCAGGACTGGTAGTCATCGCTTATGTAGGGGTGTTCCTGTGGTCAAGAAAGGGCAGGTACAGATATGTTCCAAACCTACTAGACTTCCGTTAGAGACGCTTGGCTGTCTTTACGCCAGACTGGGCATTGCCATTTGCTCTGCTGTCCCCAGGACTGCTGGTTGAGTGCTCAAAGTCCCAGGTCTTAGGGAACGTTACAAATTCTTTCGATGCGAATTGTGGGCAATTATTGCTGACGACTTGGTCATGTATACGGTTACCATAACGGGCGAAGTAACTTTTAAGCTTTAGATTGGTGGTACTAGCTGTGGTGTCCGGTAATCTGTCAACCTCCCAAAAGTTGCTGTAGTAGTCAACAGTAACCAAGTATTCTTTACCATCAATGGCGAAAATGGCGGTGCCTACTCTCTCCAAAAGGCGAGAGGGTGCATCATGGCTCATCAAAGATTCTTTGACTACCGGTTGAGAGGAAGAATCAAGCTCCCTGCATATCTCGCATGCTGAGATGTACTGCTTAATTTAGGACGACATTCCAGGCCAGTGGATGCACTCAAGTGCTCTTTTAAGACACGACTCTATTCCTAAGTGGGAAGAATGAATTCTTGTCTTCAGCTCTGCACGAAGATTCTTAGGGATCACGACAGCGTTTTCTTTAAAAATTACTTCGTCTTGAATGGTCAACTCATCCCGTATATCGAAATGATCTGGGTGAGTCAGTTCAGGGGTAAATTTCTTTTCTTCTGGCCGTCCTTTGAGAGTAGTTTCAGATACGCTTCGTAAAGATTGATCCTTCTTAGTTTCCGCCTTAATTTCGTCGATACGGTTGTTGGAAATGGGTAGGTAGCTAACCATAGTCACGAACTCGAGGTCATCCTCATCATCTCCTTCAAACGGGAGGTAAGCTCGCGAAAACGCGTTTGCTACGTGCGTGTTTATGGCACATTCGTAGTAGACTGTAAAGTCGTACTTCTGTAGCTTACTATCATCATCATCATCATCATCATCATCATGGCCTGCAATTGCCGTGGTGCGCGCCGGAGAACGGCTTCTGTGGAATCATCTCTAGTGGCTTGTGGTCATTTTCTATGTTGACATGACGACCAAACGTATACTGGTTAAATCGTTCGAGGGAGAAAACAATAGCCAGCATTCCTTTTTCAATTTGCGCGTATCGTTTGTCTATCTCTGTTAATGCACGGCTGGCGTATTCAATGGGTCGGCCATTCTGTAATAAAGCTGCTCCGAGGCCATTTCGGCTTGCATCACATTGGATGGTAAGATCGCCATGGGGATCATAGTACATCAGCACTGTATCTTATGTGACCATCCGTTGTATTCTCTGGAATCCACTGTACTGCTCATCGGACCAGTGCCATCGAGTATTGTTCTTTGTCAGACAGCGTATGGGCTCCATTATAATTTCCGACAGCTTTGGAAGAAGCTGTGCTAAATAGTTTACAAAACCATTTAATCTTGTGGTCCCAGCATCTTGATGATGGCCTCCACCTTAGTGGGGTTGGGTTTCAGACAACCTCTGGACAACAGGTGGCCCATGTAAGGTACTTCCGTTTGGCGCAGTCTCATCTTAACAGCATTCAGAACAACACACTGCTTCAAACACCTTTGCAAAAGCTCATCGAAGTTCGTGTCGTGATCTACCATTGCCTCTTCATTATTCCGGCCCTTTCTACAGATCAAAATGTCATATACAATACAGAGAACCCCTTCCAGATTTTCGAGGGCCTGGTGTAGATGTTTCTGGAATATCTCCGACGATGCAGACAGACCAAAAGGTAGACGACACCAACGGTATCTGCCATAGGGAGTGGCAAAAGTGGTAGGATTACTTGATTCCGGCGCAAGAACGCAGTGCCGGTAACCCGCATAGCTCGGGCAGTATATCTTCTAAAACCGGCAGCTGATACCTTTCTCTTCAAAAGCGATATTCGACGGTCGGAGGTCAAGGTACATCCTCAAAGCACCATTCTTCTTGACTGCCACAGCTAGCCCACTGACCTATGGGGTGGGTTTGTCCATCGGAGTGACGACTCCTGTCTTCTCAAGGCGGTCCAGTTCCTGCTTCAGTTTGCCTTTGAGTGAGGCTGGTACACGTCTAGGGGGTGCTACGACGGGCGTTACATTCTGATCCACTTCCAAATGCACCGTCCCAGGTAGTGTTACTAACTCTTGTTGGAATTCTTCAGGGTGGTGTTTGACAAGTTCTTCAGTTGTCTTTAGACTTTTGACCGCTGACCTCGTCCGGTGCGGTAGCCGTGTAAGGCTTGAAGTTTTCCTCATTGACCGTTATCAGGCCCATTAGTTGAGCTTCCCGTGCTCCTAAGATCCGTGTTAGGTGCTCTTCTACCACTAGGAATTCCACAGAAAATTTCTTCCTATTCTTGGGGTTTTCAAGAATTGTGCGGCAGGACCCTGGAGATTGCAATGTGGTATCATTCCACATCCGGAGTGTTTTGGTTGTTTGCTTGAGTGGTGTATCTGGGGAAAGCCCCGCGGGGATCACATTACCTGAAGCACCACTGTCAACTTCAACTGTCAGTATAGATCTCTCTGGGGTAGTTTTCTCCGGCAACCGCATGTATTTACGTCTGATCTGTCAGTGGTGCTTGTGATGTATTCTACATCGCCCTCGTCTGATTGTTCGGAATCTTCTCTCAGACTGTAGATTTTACTCTTGCATTTTAAAGCCAAATTATTTCTTCCTTTACATTTTGAGTATATTGCTCCCCAAGAAGGACATTTTCCTTTTTCAAAGACGTGAAATTGGCCACAAAATTTGCATGACTTTGCCTGTTGTTCTTCTTACTTCCGGTTTCTCTTTGATCTGTCAAAGCGTCTCTTCTGATCATCTTTCACGCCATGCAAGTCTTTGCCCTGTGCGGCCGTAATTGCTTTTCAACTGTGAATTTGTGGCTTCGTTGCTTCTGCAGATGTCAATACATTTCTTTAAATCTACCTTTCTCTCCTGCAAGAGCCGTTTGCGTGTGTGCTTGTCACGTATCATGGACACCCAAAGATAATTGGGGAAACGCGTGTTCGGGAGAGTCAAGCTTGTCGAAGAATTTCGGTTTTACGTTGCCAGACAGCTACACATTTGTTTACTAAAACATCACGTAAAGATTCGCAACCATGGGAAAGATAGTGCGTTACGTTTTCGGAAGGGATATTTTTTGTAATTTTTGGAACAGAAAAAGGTCACCTTGCAGTTTCGGGTAAGCAAATGGCTCGCTGGGAAGTTCGTTCAGCTAGCAATTTCTGAAGTGAAGATTTCATTCCCTAAAATTTTCGGACACTTCAATTTCAGCTAACTGGATAACCGAACAGATCAGCTTCTTCTAAGGTGGTAAAAATATCTGTTTAGAAAGTCTTTATACATTACAAGGAGCCTTTGGGTGCCCTTGTCGTATGCCAAGTACTACTATTCAGACTTTTCGGTCACAAAGGATAGAATCACGCATGCAATCACACATGCAATCACACAGATCACAGAAATTGCATGTTTTCGTAGCGTACGAAGAGCTGTGGCATCAATACTTTCATTCTCTTCTTGGTTTCTTGAATTAAAATTGTATCTCTCAAATGTCTCATTCACTTCTCCAATGGTATATTGGTCAAATCTCTCAATCATTTTACTTAAGTCGTTTTTATCTTCTGGATTATCAAACTGAAAACCATTGAAAATATTTGACCCTATACAATAAAGAAAACAAAGTTTGGCAATGATCATGTAGTTGTTCAACATCTGTTTCCAGACTTTCCAGTTTTTTGCCATGTCTTCTGTGGAAGACAATTTCAATTTGCCTGGACGCATAATGCCACGAGTCATAGCCATCGCGTTAGCCGAAATAGTTAAAGTCGTCACTGCAGAGGAATCGTGTTGCGTCGTCCCACAAGGTTCTTCGACCTCCGTGTTCGACATTAAAAGATTTGCTTACAGAGAAGGTCGTACCAGGTTTATTCAGGAAAGCACTCGCCTCTATTCACGGTCAAATCTAAGCTCAGTACTCTTGTTCACACGATATCCCATTTCGATACCCCCATGTTTCATCCTCTGTTTTATTCACAATCCTCCAACATCAAAATCACCAAAAAAGATATCCGATCCTATTCATAAACTAGTTAATCATTAGAGTATCACACGCATATTGTAACACTTTACAGTTCGGTTTTTCCTACTCCGTGGAGGTTTTAATATGCAAACATGCACAGGCGCATTAAATTGTTGTCTAGCGTCTTTTGTCCGAATTTGAAATTACGCTTTGCTTGTGTTTGTCTCTTATGTCTATGTATGTATGTGACCCTATTTGCCCGAAAAATGCAACCTTCACTTAGTATCCTGTTCGGATCCTGTTTCGAAAAACTTTGCCGGCTTACCCTCTTATCTACAGTTAGTTGCTATAGTTCCTTCAACAGTTTTGACGCGAACCTCTTCTTTGGCATAACCAAAATTTGGCACCAATGACAAACAAGAATAAACAACGATGATTCTTTTTAAAACAACATACCTCCAAAACCACTGAATGGCAACGAACACCTCAACTACGTGTGGCGCTGGTTTTCACACAACCGGCGAAAGGGACGCGTCAAGCGTGATCACCGGCGCAAACTCAGTAAAGTAACTTATTCCCAAAGTTGATAGCACTGTTAACTATTTGCGTTACAAGCCAATACAATTTGCTAAGGCGTGCCTGAGAACACGCAACATACGTAAACATATTAATAGCAATCTCGCGACAAGGAGAGAGGCAAGAGGACGTCTGGGTAACAGGGAGGCTTCCGGCTTTTTCACAATCATTTAAGGAAAATCCGTTTCAACCCTTTGACTCCAAGAATTGATTAGAATATATATTCACCTCTCAATTTCAATATACTGTCAGGTAGACAAGCATTGAGATTGTGGATTAGTTGCATGATACGATCCTGATCAGTGTAATACCAAATTCTCACGACCAGCCAAAGAAGAAATCTATGAAAGTAGTTAGGGGAATGAACTTTTAGATCATGGGAGAGAAAGGTTTTGAGATCAAAAGCCCAATATTTAACTCATTTCGTTCGTTATTCTACGAGCAATAGTCGCGGGGAATTTTACAGTGCCTGTTTATAATTATCATCATCTCTCACGAAGTGTTGAATTTATTATATAATGGTTGAATTTTTTCGGCAATGCTTCCTGTCAAAAATTGAATCAACAAAGTGTCGTTAGCTTTGCCGGTAACAAGATCCAGTTACACGAAGGCGTCGTGACCTTTGCTACTTGCAACCACTGTAGCGCATACTGACTGGCTAAAATTATACTCTGTGGTGTTTTGCTTTTCGGAAACGTCGAACAACACTGACATCGCTGTTCCGGACCTGCATGATACTATTGGTTGTGTGGTTCTTTTTTATGAGAAAGCAAGGAGCGGAAATTCTTTTTTGCGGAAAGAGAAATTTCAGGACTTCCGCGGAGTGACTGTCACACATCATTTCTGTTTCAAAACTGTGATTGCCAATTAAGGTCAATTGGATCATGAAGATAGGTGGAAAAAGATTAACTAGACGAATTCTAAATCAACTGTAGTTGAAATTGACTATGGGGTTTGGACATCATGTTCTAAGGTCATGACAGGGATCAGCCTTTGGCCGATAAAAAACGTTCAGGATTTCGGAATGAAGGGAAAATTTTGGTCGGGATGGCGGGATTGAAGAACCGTATATGAGGACCCTCGATATACGGAATTTTCGGTCTAAAACGTCTAGGTTAATCAGATTTTTCGAAATATTGAAATCATTGGATTTTTTTTCCTTCCTCTTCCCGGTTTTTTTATTTCGTGGCGCGATCAGCCCATTTAAGCAGGAGCCCCAAAACAAATCGATGCATTCTCAGTCCAAGGAAGAATGTGATGAGAGCACAGGGGCCCCGCCAGGAGGAGAAAAATGTTTCATCAACACCGGGAATTCACACTTGAATAAGTTTTGTCCAAAGGAATCTAGCCCTTTCTGCTTCACTCAGCACGTCGTTTTGGTATCAAGTGCATTAAAACTGAAGAACGATCCATTTGGCCAAAAGTTCTAGCGTGCGTATGAAATAAAATTCAGTTTCCCCATTCTCGCTAGGACCACTGAATTATCCCAGAATTTTTCCTCAAGAGCATTGCTCGTGAGTGTTCTCGGATTTCTGTCGGAGCGGGAAGCATTTATTTGATGGGTCAAAGTCCAAACATCCCGGAGAGAAAAGCACCATACAGGAAAAGACAGCACAACCACCACTCACTTTAATTTGAGACAAAAATAAACAACCTTAGTTTGTCCAAAATTGCGTTCTATATGGTCACTTACTAAATATCCGCTCATCGATGAAATGGTATATGAAATAAATCATATATGAACTGCGGATATGAAATCAAGTGAAGCTATGATCTTCGCAGTTATGAATTTTTCAGGTTTCTCTACGCAATTGCGCTCATAACTGCGAGGATCATAGCTTCTCTTGATTTTATATCCGCAGTTCATATATGATTTATTTCGTATACCATTTTATCGATGATTCATTCATCACTGGAACATTAGAACCCACAAAATGACCAGCTCCCAACGTCAGTGGCTTCACAGCTCAGTTGGCTAGAGCGTCGCACCAGTATCGCAAGGTCACGGGTTCAAAACCCGTTGAAGTCCTGAATTTTCAGGCTTCTCAACGCAATTGCTAACATTGCGTTTATAACTGCGAGGATCATAGGTTCACTTGATATCGGCTGTTTAAATGTAAAGAAGTAACATGTAAAGATAACAGATGATCATGATGATGATGATTATTATTATTATTATTATTATTATTGTTATTATTATTATTATGTTAATGTTTTGGTGTTCATTTTTTTATTTTTAATTTTAAGCTGCTTGGACTACTTACACTACTACTTACTACTTACTCTATTCATAACACTTCTAATGATATGCGAAAATGAAATAACACGGAATACCAGCATGTTATTGGCTAGGAGTGCATAACACACGTGCATGACACTGCAGGATGGCTATAAATACGCTTGGTTGAGGTGCGCCTTCTTGCTCATCTTCCAGCGGGACACTGGTCCGGAAGAACGACCCATCCCCTCCCCCCATCCCCTACCGATTCACGTCGGTCGTACTTTTTCTGACTAGCCCTAAGCCAAGCTGTTCCAGTGTGGCTTAGACCGCTGATTGATATTTCACCCCATTCCTCAATTCAATTGAGCATGAATGGGAGTGTTGTTGAATAGTAATCTATTCAACAACACTCCCATTCATGCTCAATTGAATTAAGGAATGCGTTGAAGTATCAATCACTGCCCTTGCACTTATCCGTTACAACTTTACTAACCAACGCAGAATTCTGTCCAGCTTTCCACCCCTAACTCCCAAGAAACAGAACCCCAAACCTTTTCCTCAAAACTTATCCCACCTCTCATTCAAAAGTAGGTTACAGATATGGTATCGAGATATTGTTTCGTGGAACAGGTTCAAGAATCCTGATGGGGCCTCTTATCCGGGTTTTCGGAAGGGAATGCGGACACAAAGCGCTTGAGCTCGTTTATATTCTGCCAGGGATTAATCACATCCGTATCACCATCGGAAACAAGCCGAGCAGATGCACCATCCGGGTTAAGGACTTTGGCTAACTGGAGATAATAAGCTGCAGTATGTCAACGCGACCAGCCAACATGGTCCATTATCTCGGAGTGCTCAGATCCCTTGAGAGCCAACTTAATTGCAAAGCCAGAACGAAAACCATGGAGCGTTTCACCTTCGTCCGCACCCATATCCTTAAGGTACACCTTGAGTCGTCGGGCCTCGGCGGTGGAAGATCTCAATGGTAAATCTTGAATGCCTCCACTTGGCGTTGTTGGGCGAAACAAATAACCACGAGTTATTAAGTCGACCCTCATCTGGCGGGCTACTTCAATGTAATGCTCAATACCCCGTATCGGGCA
>NC_090885.1:30579474-30621974 GCF_036669925.1 Montipora capricornis
TATCCACCATTCAATTTTTCCTCCGTCTTTGAATGCCCTCCAGATATGTTTAGAAATAAATGTAATACCAGGAAATACGACGTAAAATGTACTGCTAAAAAAGAGGCAGAGGTCATTTTGTTTACGTCCAAGTTCACCAAGACACAAAGCATACAGAAGTTCTTTAATATATTTCTACTCTTTCACAATATGGAGTTAGGACAATGTGCGAGCCATGGCTGCGAGCCATGCGAGTCATCATGCGAGTCAAACAGTTATTGAAAGCTTCCCGTTTTAAAATGGGCAGCACTAAAAGCCGGAATCCACAATCCGGAATCCAGAAATCAGAAACCAAAATTATCCACAATTCGCGAGAACTACAACAACTTACAAACTCCTAGTACGCTCTGCTATAACCCCCACATTCAAGTATGTAACTCTGAGGAAATGTAAACTGTACTATGGATCTGACCTTGTTTTTCATTAAAACTCGAGCATGGTAATGGCATCATCAAGCTAAGGCAGTGAACATTACAATAGAGTAAACTTTAAACTTTTTAAATGTATTTTCCTTGTTTTTTCACCTGCCTTGGAACAAAAATGCCTCTTTTAAAGAAAAAAGGCGCCCGGGGAATGTGTTGTGTAAGTGATGGAGTGGGACTGAAGGTGTCGATTATGGGTTGAGGAAGAACATACTGTCAATATAAAAAATTCACATCGTTTAATTATCGAAGTTAAAGTTCTTTCGAGACGTCCCACGAGCATTGAATGGGGAAACAAGTAAGTTTTGAAGATTTGGCCGAAAGGCAGATGAATATTGTGCTTCAAGGTCGACAACTGATGATATAGTCGGCTTAGGTTACCCGTGATTAACAAAATATTTCCCCTGAACACCCTAAAATGACGTGACATAGCCCGTTTAGAATCTCTTTGGAGGCTGTGGTAATAGTTAGAACATAATCAAAGGATCGACGGAAAGAAGGTAAATTTCAATTCTCGCGAATTGTGAATAATTCTGGTTTCTGGTTTCCTGATTCCGGATTCCACATTCCAGATTCCTGCCTTTAGTACTGCCCTTTTAAAATGGGTGCTTAAGACTTAATTACTGTTTATCAGCGCTATTTGAAATGGGTGCTTAGGCTTTAAATGCGAGATTTCGCTTGGCCCGCATGGCTCGCAGATTGTCCAGCCCCCATAATAATTTATGTACACAGACATCCGAGCTTGGGCTATCTGTGGTTCACGGAGGTCTCATTGACCCTAAAAGCTTCCTCACTATTATCAATTTGGCTGTCGATCAAACCCCAAGACTAAATGTTAATGGCGCATTAACGGGTACGTGAAATTTCAGAGCAAAAATAGCTCAGTTAAGCTTACAAACTTTTTCTAAAATTTAAAAGCACTCACCGTACAATTTGTCGATGTCCTGAAGTGAAGAACAATGAAGTGATAACGATGCACAACTCGAATGAAAAGCGTTAGACCACATTTGCCAACTAAACGTCGAACTACCGGCCGTGATAGCATGGTACTGCATTAAAGCAAGTCCATCATTCCCGGTTCCGGCGCCATTTCATTTCTTCGCTTCCGAACACATCACTCGCGCGATTTCTTTTCATCTCTTCCGAAGATCACACGATTATTTATTTTGCTAACAGGATTCAACGCTCTTTTCCCCCATCATGATACTCGTTCCTGCGCATGCGTGCATCCAATATGCGAATTGATGATGAAATGATATATGAAATGAATCATATATGAACTGCGGATATGAAATCAAGTAAAGCTATTATCCTCTCAGTTATGGACGCAATTTTAGCAATTGCGCAGAGAAGCCTGAAAAAATTAGGATTTCAACGGGGTTTGAGCCCGTGACCTCACGATACTGGTGCGACGCTCTAACCTACTAAGCTTTGAAGCCACTGACGTTGGCAGCTGGTCATTTTCTCCACGCAGTTTCAAGGGTATGAAAGCTGAAGCGGGATTCATTTGGCAAAAAGTTCTAGTCTGCGAGCAGTCTCTCTTGCTGTAACATCGTTGAAACGAACACTTCAAAATATCTGAAAATACGGGTCGCAAATACCGCGGGCGGTTGTTAGAGCGATCTAGCCAACGCCCGCGGTATTTGCAACCCGCAGCTTCAGTCACTGAAAGTTCAGCGTACGCGTCCGTTTCAACGATTCTAGAGCAAAGAGAGACTGCTCGCAGTCTTCTAAAGTTCTAGCGCGCGTACCAAATAAAATAAGAGTTTCCCCATCAAAAGTCTCGCTAAGACCAAAATTCCCAGATTTTTTTCTTACGCGCATCGCTCGTAAGTGTTCGGAAAGGGGGAATCATATATGTGACAGGTGAACGTCCAAACATCCTGGAAAGAAAAGCAACATACAGGAAGAGAAAGCACAACTACCACTCAGTTTTTTTTTACGGAAATATATTTGATTTAATTTAAGACAAAAATTAACACCTTTAGTTTGCCTAAAATTGCGTTCTATAAGGTCACTAACTAAATATCCGCTCTTTAAATGTAACGTAGTGAGTTACCTCTGGAAACACCATAGTTAATATTTTCATATCGACACACCTTTATACGACCTTTAAGTTCTGGTGAAAACAGATTCGATAAATATATATCCCTAGCGTATAGGGGAATAATGGAAAATTCTTTTTCCTTCTTGAATCGGAAATTTCTGCAGAAGAAGAATCTTTCGAGTGCTGAACGTGTGCCTTTGGATTAGCCTTGATAAACAGAGATCAGGGGTACCCAACGGCCGGTATGTCGTAAAATTTGTCAGAATTACCTAAATTAACTTCCACTAGGCTTTAAAAGCTAGTTTCTGTTCGGAAGTTCTAGGGAAGTTTCAGGTAGCTTTTTTGCTTCGTCCAAAAAGTTGTAGCATTCGTAACGGGTCTGATTAAAATCTTTACGTTACGGGAACGTTTGCTTTATACCAGATTTTCTCTTCTGGCGAAAATAATAGAAGCTACAAATCCTCAAAAGTTTTTGATATTTTTAATAACACAGTTAACGCTTACTCAGCTCAGTAAATTCCAGCATTCTTCAATGTGGTTTCGAATTTTTTACGCGCTCTTCAGACTCTACTGTTCTGAAATCTGTTTAGAAAAAATATCCAAAATCTTAGGGCGAATTCAAAGTCTGAGTTCGAATATTCGAAAATTCTAGCCCACCTTCCTTCCGAACAGATATTTACCGAAATTACTCGTTGGGTGCCCCTGAGAATTAGAGTTTGTGGCCTACGGCATCTCAGCTAATTTGGAATAATTGTTCGCACTGACGCATTTACTAGCTTTTAGGTTTGTTGACAGTCCGAAGAAATTTTGAACTTGGTTTCATCGACAATCTGTTTTGCCAAAAAACGCAAGTTCCATTCTTACGCACGACACAACCACACAAACAGACAAAACGAACAATGGTGAAATCACCACTTTCCCTATGTGAATACACCATTTTACAGTTCTGTGCTCAGTTACCAGGCCTTTGAATAAAAGCGAGGCTCGATTTGACCTTGTTTTGATACAAAGCTCATTGCTTTTCCTACGTAAATCATGATGTTGTAATGGTAACGAGTTCTATTTACATGAGAAAAGCAGTGAGGTTTGTGTAAAAACATGGTCAACTGCAGCCTCGCTTTTATTCAAAGGCCTGGTGATTGAGCTCAGAACTGTAAAATTGTTTATTTCATAAAATGCTAAATTACTACGCTGCTAAACTAGACTAAAATCCGCAAGCACGGTTATGAAATACACGCTACATTCAGGTAATTAAAAAGCTTCATTCCTTTCTGGCCCACTTTTATCCCCTTAAAAATTACAATTGAGTACGATATTGAAGAGGTGCGTCATCAAAGCTTTACCCACTTGCTTTGCAGACGAAATATTTATGAGTAAATTTCCAGAGGAATGTTTTTGCTTAGCACACGTCAGTCATTTACTAATGATCTGCCTGGAAATTGAAAGCACTGAAAATTTGATACACAAGATAATGGCTGATAGCCTGCGAACGCAGACGTATTTCCGGCGGTCGTTTCTCTCCCCCGAGAAACGACCACCGGAAATACGTCTGCGTTCGCAGGCTAAATGGCTGAGGGCCCTTTGCAAAAAAAAAAAAATATAGATAGATAGAATGCATGGGATCACTGGTGATTTGTGATTTTACCACCTAATAATTCATCAGTTTTGGTCAGCAAATATTTCACTGATTACCAAAAGCAAAAGGCTTAGAGTTAGGAAGATAACTAAATTTGGCAAGTTCTCTGAACAGTGAATGATGGTGAAACAAAGTTCTTCCGGTGGGTTGCTTTGGGGGGGAAAAAAGGCTTGAAACTACTGTGCGGTGCTAATATCTTTTACATAAAAATTCGTCAATTTATCTTGATGGAGTTGTCGCTAATTAGTCGTCAAACAAGGCCTTCATTTCACTAAGGCTTTCCTTAATGTAACTAGAAAAGCGTTTACAATCCTGAAAAATAGAGAGAAAGGGTAAAAATTACATTAAATCAACCGTTCCAACAAGTTGCCGCAAATACACCGTTCCCTAACCCAAAGAGCTGCGGTGGTGTGATCAGAACAGATTGCTTATACACGTTTGCATTGGTGATTTTCCTTGTTAACTTTGGGTCCTAAGTGTTTGAATGTTTCGAACTTTCGGTAAAAGAAAGAATGGAACAGGCATTTGTCCATTTGGAAATTGTGGAGTACCTGCATTTTCCCACTGAAAGAAATGACGGATAAAACTGTAAATCTAAACTAATTACTAGCACAAACATCTAACAGTCTCCAGCTTAAAATGATGTTAAATATCATGGCTCGCAAATGCACTCAAGCAGATGGTGAATGTTTGCCCCAGTAAAAATGAATGAAAAGTGAGATGTATTTATCCATGTAGACTCAGGGATACTCGGTGAAAAACCGCAAGTGTTTCCGACCTGAGTCGAACGTATGACCAACCAACAACTGCTCCGCTACCAAGGATCTCGTATGACTTAGTGGTAGAGCATCCGAACTAACTGTCGGAAGGCGTTACGTTCAACGGATGTTAAGAGCACTCCATTTTTAACAAGCATCCCCGAGTCACGGTGAAATTATCTGTCAACTGTAGCTCAAAGTCAATGGCATGCAATAGTGAGATAATAACCGGTGTTATTATGAAAATTTGTAGAATTATCACCAAATGTTTCATTAGCGAAATGTACAGGAATTTCCGTTAAATTATGTTGTGGTTAGGACAACATTGATTTGCTTAATTAACATTCTTAAAGAAGTGGCTCTTAACTACCAAATTGTTGCTATGGACCCCTTCAATTAGTCATTTCGCGAGTCCCTTTAAACTCTACAGTTATTCTTTTTTGCCAAGTGTGTTCTATTTAAGTTGGCTCCCTAGAGTATTTGCGAAACCCCTCAGTACAGGGCACGAGTTACAAAAGGAAACCTAGCTAATTTCTCCTGAAGTTTTCGCTGTAGAGATTTACCAGTATGGGTGCCGCATTATGGAAGTTATATTGCCTGACATTTTGAAGTGGCAAAAAGTCAAGGTCTTTCAGACGGTTTTGTCAATATTCTGAATGTTGTCATTTTTCTAAATATATTCGATTTGCTTGTACAGATTTTAACAAATATAGGGTATTTGATGGAAACTGTATGTTGTTAGAGCTGAACCAAGTTTTAAAAAAAATTACCGAAGGGAACGCGAAAAAAGTAGCAGTTAATTTTACAGATTTGGTCACGCTGACGTCACAAAACACGCACGGTTCAGGCTTTACGTGCAAATCCTTTCGTTGCTCTCGTGAAGCGCCTACTCACGCTGCGCTTTACGAGATGAGAGAGAGAGGGAGGGAGAAAGTCTCTGACTGACAAATGATGAACACGGTAACTTTCCTCCTTCTTTATCTTTCGAGTTAGCCCCAGGCAAACCTACTAATCCACACACTGAGTACAAGTACAGGAACTTTCTGTGCTGTTTACGATGCGATCCCCGCTTTCGATAAGCGACAATTTCTGTCAAAGATAAACTGGCAACTCTTGTAACATTCTCTCTTCTTCCGAAACAGCGGCCTAATCTAAGGAAACAACTTGCATTCCGGCAATTTTATGAAGTTTAGCCGGACGATGTTTCTAAACAAGGAAGCCATGTTTGTTTACATTTTTTGCGTGAACATCACGTGGATTTAAATCTCACGCCATACTAGTGTCCAGCTTACACACGGTCCTAAAACCCTAGTGAGCCTCCCTAACATTCCTTTTGTCTGGTTCGATCGACTCACAACCTTATTTGGTAAATCACGCGACCAAAAGAGAAAATGCCTAAAAACTCAGCGAGTTAACTACGTTTTGCACAAAGTTTTAACACAACAGTATGAGAACACAAAATCTGTATCAAGATTACTGCTCAAAATATTATGAAGTCATAAGGCCCTCCTTAGATACACCTTTCAAAATATCAGTTCCCTATTTTGTCCAAATATAAATTTCATGATACAGTTCATGAAAAATGATAGGACGGTTCCAATCCGGTGAAAAAAACCGTTTTTTATTTTTGTTTCCTGCGTCTTTACAGGTTTTTCACTGAAACGCACGGCAGAGGACTGGGACTACAAACCCTGGACAAAAGTGTTGGGAAGGTAACCAATGTTGGATTTCACACGAAACAAAAAGTTGATTTTCTTTCAACATTGAATATAGGGGAGGGGGGACACAAGAGCATGCTCTTTCCCAAATAGTACAGCCAATAGTTAAAATAATCGAATTAGGTGTGAAGTAAAGTGATGGGCGCAACCTTCCCAACAACTTTTGACCAGGATTTTAGTTGCGCATGCGCCTTTTGATTAAATTGCTGTCAGATTTCCACTCGAAAAGTTACTTCAAAGAACCATCAATGTAACCTTTTTGCACAGCTCTTGACTAAAGAGGTTCCTTTGCAACCACTGTCTTTCTGTAGTTAAGAGACATCCCCCCCCCCCCCCTCCATAAGTATACATGTACAAGAAGACATAGCTGGCTTCGTTTTATTTAATAAAAATCAGGGAAAAGAATTTTCGTAGTGATTTAGTCGAGGAACGCCGTTCTTGGGAGGCGAACATTCTCCAAACTAGCGGTAACTATATCTCTTCAATACCATATTTGTCTAGAGATTTCCTGGCTTTCCGGGGACAAACACTGATACTTACGGTAAGCTTTGATGACACCTTGCAAGTGATGTGAAAATAGATGACGTCTTCACCGGAGATAATGTAAGACACTCCATAACCATCATCCGCAACCTAAAAGAGAAGCAATCGATTAGACTTGAATAAGAATTGCCACCAGGATTTTGTACTCTCTTTCTTAACTTATTACAATGAGCCTACCCCCTTCCTGACATTCTCTTTCCCGCCCTTAAGTAAATAGTAAATACAGACTCACACAGCGTGCATAGGGTTATTAAATTAAAGCTCTAAAATACTGGCTCGGATGTTTACTGGGGTCCGTTTCTCGAAAGTCCCGAAACTTTTCGAGGCCTTTTCAGGTGTCATCAAAGAGATAACGGCTATAAAAGATAAAAACTCGATTAGGCAAGAAGAATGCAACATATTGTTGTCTTACAGGACCAAATCCTCCTCCTGCCGTTTTCAGTCCTGGCATCTTGTCGTAGTCCGTTGTCGTAAGTTGTCGTGTGGCGGTCTGAAATTGAGAAAGCACATTGTGTTGCAATGCGTGATGCAATTCAGATTCCCCACGGCCAAAACTTTGGAAATGCAATTATGGTATTGAGAGTTTTTTTGAATGGACGGTAAAGAACAAGTGAAGACAATGCAAAGTTCAGCAAACGCGCAGGGGCTATTACAGTCAGCAGTTTCTACCGCACGTTATTTTGCAATTTTGTTGGCCAAAAAGTCCCCACTTTGGAAGTCAAATTTGCGCAATACTTTTTACCCTGGGCGATGTTCCTTGCCATTCGTCTACCTCTCGATAACCAAGTGAGGTAAACTCACTAAAGCAAGGATTTTCATCGGCGGATGTCAAGGAACCGTACATGCACCACTAGTTTCAAGGCACTGTGTTATGATACTCACTTCACATCATTTCATCATTTGATCGAATCTTGTATTATTTTAAATGTTTATATATTTTAGCTTACAATATTTGTTACATTGTAAATAGTTGTGTATTTTATGAGGGCCACAAGTTTATTAGCCTTTGGCTATTAAGTGCTACCCTCTTTAAATAAAGGCTTTACTATTACAACACCATTGCGAGGCGAGTTGCACGGAACACTGATTAATGTGACCCCTGGCAGTCACCGAAAGGTTGTGAGAAAAGACATGCCCCATAAGTTATTAGTTGTTACTTCACAGTACTCATCTTACATTTGAAAGCTGCGTAATTGCCTCTTCAAAAAGACTTTAGTTCACAACTTACCTGGCTTGTTGACAATTTCCAAGGTTCCTTTAGGGCCTAAGAAAAAAAGAAAGATTTAGTTTGAAGAATTTCCACCAGCTAGATAGTTTTCTGACTCGACAAGAACTTTTCAGAAAACGATCGAGAGCTCTATTGAATCCTGATTTTATTAACGAGCGCTTGAAGTTAGGGAAATTTTCAAGTTCTTGCGCGCCGAGCCCTGCTGGACTAATTATTGTCTCGTGGGCTCATTAGGAACGAACCAGTGAGAAGCAACAATAACAGCAAAGTGACACACGCTAACACCAACCCGGTGTGGCCAACAACGTCCGATATTTGACACTTTTTAAGCTGTGTCGTAAGAAAAGGACATTCCAACACCTCAAGCTTGCTCGATGATCTTTCCTTACGTCATGCTCGATATAAGGACACATTTGGCCGAGTGGGGGACTAATGCGAACGATAGGCAAAAAAAGCAACGTCACCACTGCCTTCACTTTGAGCGCTCGTTAAAAAATCAGGATTCAATATTTACAAAAAAAAATTCCGAAAATAATTCTTGAAAGATATGGAAATCTACCAAAAAAAACCAAATACCAATTGAAGGGTTAGGGGCACTTAAAGTTAATTCGGGAGGTGATTCAAAGAAATTCTGAAGAAAAGTCGAAAGTGGAAACTCGAAATTCCTTCAGCGATAAAATCATCGTTACAGGACAGCCGTGATGATTGGTAGCATAAGGGCCTATTACACTAGCGAACTGTAATCGACTGGAAATACGTCGGGTTGACCTCTTGACGGTTACCAACACTTCCATTTTGTCCGAGGCAGTTTTTTTTAATCATACATTTTGGGCAGTTATTGTTAAACGTTCCACTCGATTTTATCCATTTCTCAGGAACTGTATGATACTGACAAGATAAAGTTTTCTTTCGAAATTTTAGCCGCGGAAATCGTTTTCTCCTCATTCAATTCTATATTAACTTTCATATCATCAGCTTTCATTCCGCCCACTCCGAAAGCAAGGTTAACACAACAAAGCACCTCTGTTAGGAACGGCGAGTCTTGCTCCAAGTATTTTGACACCACGTAAAGGCCGAACAAGTGACGATCGATACCTACAACGAAAATCACAAGGTGGTTTGCATTACAAGAATCGGTGAGTAAACACCAAAGTTATTAGTAATCTGCCTCTGTACAGCGCACCCAGTTCCATGTTGCAAATGCGAGTGAAGAAAAGAGTGAAGCCGGGAGTCTTACAAAAGTGGCGAAAAAAGTTTGATGGCAATCTATCAAGGGACTCGCCATTGCTTGCTTCAAACTACCACGAAAAAAAACTTGAGATCCACTCACAGCCCACACAGATAATCTATTCGCTTACAGCCTACACAGATAGAACGAATTTCAATCAAGTGTCATAAAACCAAAACCAAAGTAATTACTTTGGCCAATCAAAAAGGACGGAAAATCGGGCAAACCAATCAAAACGCAAAGTAATTACATGTAACCGACACAGAGCGCGGGAAAATGTGCACGCGCGAGCCAAGATTGGTTTGGTTTCACTTCTGATTGGTTGAAAACGTGGCGCTAGAAATTTGAACCAATCACTGAGTGCAGTAATCACAAACCAAAGCAATTCGCTAATTAGTTTCGACACTCAATTGAAAACTGCTCCAACGTAATGGAAACCACTGCTATGAACGAATGAATAAAGTCAGGGAGAGTGAAGTGACGAATATTGAAAACTAAAAGAGTTTCGATTAACAAAAAAAACCCAATGATTGAAACGGCCAACATTACGTTCACTTAGGTTCCGGCGTTTCTCAAAGAACAACCAAGGAAGAAGATCTTGCAATAACAATTAATTTTTCGGTTAAGAATGAGTAATTTCTCCGGAACATAGATACTTTGGGCTGTAAGGGTTATGGAGAAGGAGGCACGCAGTTCGGCCCTTTAAATATGTAATTTCAGCTAAATAGATAATAAATATTACTAAATTTTCAACCTCGGTTAATACACTTCTCGTGCTATGATTGGTTTACTCAATCTCGGTTATCAGCTCATATACCCTAGTTTGACCTTATATGGCGAATGATTGCGCTAAGCGTTGGTAAAACTTTTTCTCACCGGAAAGCGAAATTTCTCTCTGAATAAAGCAAACAAAAAAAACCTTTTTTTTGCGGAAAGTATGGATCAATTCCGACGTTTAGAAGTACGCGAAAAGGTAAGAAATGTTTTTGCGTTTAGCCTGCGTCCTGGCTGACAAACAGGTATTACACAACTTCAAGTTTTTTCGATTTCGCTCGGAATTTCTCGCTTTTTTCGCTCGTATTTCGTACTTCCAAACTTCTGGAGTCTAAGGAATTTAATAAAACAATTATTCCATTCGCACTTGTTGGATGCGAGACTGGTTATAGCCAACCAGGCGCTACGCGCCTCGTTGGCTATTTACCATCTCATATCCAACGCGCGCTCATAGAATAATTGTTAATTATTACAAAACTGAACTACGGATATCAGATTTCCAGCATTTTCATTGGCTCGCCGGACACGGGCTATCAGTTCATATACCTGCTCTACTCTAGCCTGCGTAGCCAGCGGTTCTGTTCTTGCGGAACGCAAGAGAACTCGAGCGGTTTCTCCGGGCGAAAGGAAGCCTTGTTGCGCCGTTAGAAATCTCTCGCCCTCCAAAAAGAACCGCCAGTTACGCAGGCTACTCTACCCAATATCGTCAAGGAACGCGTCAGCAATAAAGCGAGCTGAAAACATTTTTGCGGGTCTGAGAAAAAATGGCCGACATAAGACGTTCTGCACCGGAATTGACCGAGGCAGAAATCGATGCTTCAGGGGAAGAGTTGTTGATCCTGAAGATTTTAAAAAGACAATTATTCTACTCGGGCTTGCTGGATGTAAAATGATTATAACCAACTCGGCGCGTTATCTATCACTTCATATCCAGCGCGCCCTCGTAGAATAATTGTTAAATATAAAGACGAAAAGAGCACGCTGGATCACACGAAACTGGTGAGGCTCAATGTTGACCCTCTCCGATGAGTTCTTAAGACACACTGTTCAGTTGCGGAACCCCGGACCTATCCACCACTCTCCATCTCCGTCACTTTTTACTTTCTCTAGAGAAAAGAAGGTAACCTCCTTGAAAGTTTCCTAGGGCCACACAAACTCAAGACCAAACAGACGCACAACAAATGATTACCTTCTCCAGACATGGCTTTTTTGAAGGTTGTGACATGTGTTTCAACGGCCTTCATCATAAGTTCCCTCTTCTCTGATTTCTGTACACAAACGGTGACCAAAAGGGGAAAAAATCACTTTAACTGAGGACTATACTCCACTGAGACCTTTCTACATAGCTCTTCCTCGTTGTGACTAGGTGGGATAGCGATCGATATTATAATTACACTGGATTACTTGCTCTCCAGTGGATGAATCATTAGTCGTGACTGGCGGTTATCCCCTGGATGGTGATTTACACGATGGCTGTACAGTTTTTCCCCCTTTTCCTCCAAATAGGGCCACTTGTAGATCTTACTCTGTCTAACACCAGACAATATTACTGGTCAGTGGGTAACCCATTGCTTTGGACATGGACGCAGCGTTACCCAAAACGACTATATTTGAATCCGCAACGTTTTCTTTGCGCAATCGCCTTTCGCCCACACGTATCTGGCGAACCGCAACTTTGTGAATTCGCTCTCCAGAGTGGAAAGCTCTGGATGAACAAAGAACTTGGAATCGGCAGGTACAAAACAAAGCTGGTCATTATTTTTATACCAACACAGAAAGAATCCCAAACATTCATTAAAGCTAACCTTTGACCTAATTAGGCCTAAAAAAACGTTCTTAGACCTAATGCTAGCACTGGTAAACGGTTAAGGCTGTTTCTGTATTGGTAAAGCAATGACCTGTGACTTGTGACCGGTGATCTGTGTTTTGTACCTGCCCATTTGGAATCGTGTGGACGGTCGAATCCGGACATTTTCGAATCTGATGACGTTACAAACTCCCCTTGCCCCCAACGCGCAAGCCTGATGACGCATGCTCTCGTTGACAATAGTCACAGAGGAGCCCTGGAAACTAGGAAGAAACCCGGATACGTGTAGACAGGCAAATTGATTTTAACATGTTACATGTGGACGTGAAAACAAAAATATCCATTTACGTGTGGACGGGTCCCGTTATCCCTTAATTAAATTAAAAAGGCGACGGTGACATTAAAGTTTAGATGAGCTTTCACATCTGTTTGAGGTGGCAGAATTATTTCACGCTTCAAGTGGGTCAGAAAGCACTCATTACTACAGATCTCGGGATTTAGAAAGTAATGGACACAAACTCTACTGAAAAAAAAACGGTAGGGTTTTGCACTTCACGAATTATTTCACGACATGAAGAAAAAATTACATACTGTAGCAGTGAGGTTCAGCATTGCCCTGACAAATGTACAGGAGTCCATTGTACAAGGCCTGACAGTTTCTGTGCGTCCCTCTCTGAAAAAAAAGATGCCAAAAAAGTAACATATGAGCATTCCAAAGTAGAATTTTTTCCCACTTCTTAAAACAAGAAAAATTAACAAAGTTGTGAGGAGGTCGTAGCAAAAGGGTAATGGGGACTGAGAGGTAGAGAGAAACACTCGCCTATCGGCTCGTGTTTCCCCCTACACTTCTTTCGTGCTCTAGCCGCTTCCTGCGTACTTTACAACAGAACAGAGCACAGTCAAGGCTTCTTTATTTGTTAATTTGATATTCCAAAAAATAGGGAATAACATGTTTCCCTGCTCGTCCTGTTTAGTACAGGTTTCCTGGATTTCCCCCAATTGCGAGAAAGAAAGGAAACCTCTGCACAGATCTCCTCAATGTTCTGTCTCGACCGCGCGTTGTGACGTCAATGCAACGTCACTTCCACTTTTCTCCCAATGAACTCCCAAAGGAAAGGCAGAAAAATTCGAACTGGTTATGGCAGGTTTTAGGCCTGTTTTTATATATTGGTACAAAGTCTTGGATGACATCGAGGACATTCTTGCAGAGGTTACCTTTCCTTCGCGCAAGACAGGGAAATCAAGGAAAGCTCTGCCAATAGGCAAAAGAAACAAAGAACAAGTTTCATAGGTTTTCACAAAAAGAAAGTCCCAAGTTTACGTCTGACTAAATCACTCATCATATACCAACTATCATGCAACATCTCTCACCACGGTGGGAAAAGCCAAATTTTAAAATGATTGTCAGTAATAGACATCATTGCGTGTAAGCCTGGTAAGGAGAACAAGAGGTTTCATCAATAAAGAAATATACCCAAGAAGAGGCTTTTACCTGAAAAGTCTTGTCATAGAGGATTCATAGGACAAACTGAAGTTCCCGTGATCCTAAAAGCAGCATTAGAAAATTCATTAATAATGAACAAAGAAAAAAACGAGCTCTCAATATATCACTTTTTTTATAACACTGGAAACCAAAAGACTCATTTAAAATGGACAGAACAATAGGCCATTTCCAAATTCATGTCTGCCTTCTCTTCAAACAAGTCTGAGTACGAAGTTTTTGTGACGGTAATTACTTATACTTTTACATATGAATGAAAACTAATTTTCATAAGAAAAACTTTGCACTCAGACTCGCTTTGAAGATGAGGCACACATGAACTAGGAAATGACCTATTGATGAGGAAATGACCAGAACCAGGTTGCTGACCAGCGGTTTTCGTTAAAACAATGGTTTGCCAGGGGTGCTCAGTCTCAGAAAACCTGGTTGTGGTCATTGTTATTTAAGGTTTTTCTACTGATGAAGCTAAACTGTTCGTGCCACAATGACTTCCATATCCAAATTTGCATGTTTATGAGACCAAGACATCAGCAGAGACTATGTATACTTAATGTATAATAATACAGACTTCCCTTTATTTATATGAACTACATCTTCGATTTTCTTCTTTAAAATGGACATTACAAATATAATCAGAGGACATCAATACACAACGCTCAAGTTACATACATACATACATACATACATACATACATACATACATACATACCGGTAATTTTTACTTAAACACGATAATTTTTAAAGATATTAAGGCTTGTGGGGTCGTGTGTTTAAGAATTAAACTAACCTATTCTACATCAAAACATACTTACAAATCAAATAATGTTATATGGACGCAGTGATTTAGTAAATAAGATTCTGTTGTCTGCATCTTATAGCAAATGCAGGCATAAATTCAGAAATAAAATCTATGAAATAATCTTCAGCGCTGACTCGCTTCCTGAGCTGATTGAAATTCAGGGTCACAGATGTTTCCTTGTCATTGTAGCTAACAAAGTTCCATAACGATGCGCCTCTACATGAGAGAGAATCTTTCAAGAATCTTGACTCGTACCTTGGTACGAGAAGACAGGTCTGGTCCGAATGAAGTAAGTGCTGACTCGATTTTGACCAATATTTTCATACATTATTTCACGTAAGGATTCGTTATATGCCCCCCAAAAGTTGAAGAAACAATTTAAAACTAATCATAATTGTGACGGGACATACTCCAAGAGCCTCGTAAAGGCTCAGACGACAATGCTATGCTGTTTACAAACCTTAAAATATGCCAATTGTAGACCCATTTGAACAAAGCCATCGGGACTGCAAAGAGATCATTCACTAATGAAGTAATGACATTAGAGTACTAAATGTTTAAGATAAAACAAAACAGAGCAATCTTGCTCAAATTCAGCTCAACTGTTGAGTACCTTCGTCCTAAGTGACAATTTAAATAACCAGTACTGAAAAATTTAAGGTGGTTCTGAATCTGCTCTAGATAATTTTTTTCAACTTTGCAGAGAGTTTCATCTTAGCCTGCTAATCAATTTTCAGCAATAAAAAATGGGGGTCACCAAGTTCGTTTTTGAGATATAAGCGTTAAAACATAACGTATTAGGTGTTTTAAATGGCTTTTTGTTGCCGTGGACACCGATTACGTCACATCAACAAGTGCCGGGTTAATTTATTATTGGAGTTTTATTTGGTACCATAACATTTGCCGTTACGTGAGAGAGTTGGGTTGATTCAATCCTTCAAAATATTACAGATGCTGAATGTTTAAACTGGTTTGAGCCTCTTTAATTTATCATTACATTTTCACCCTATTATTTCCAAGCTTAGCCAGCCACCCAAATTACTCTATATTCGCCATTAAAGCAGTTTGGTTTGCCAGACATTAAGGGTTACCTTCATCAAATTAAGAACAAAAGGCTCACTGTTTATTACCTGAATTTCATCTTCTTAATGGCACCCTTCCCTGAAAGCAAAAACAAGCAAATTAATAAGCCAGTCAAACAACAATGCAAGCAAATGAAACAATCAAATTGAAGCAATCAAATTAACCCATTTGAACCTGTGAACCATTCAAACTTATGAATCAAACCAACCAACCAACAAACTGCCCAACCACTTCATCCATTAACTACTCCGTGGCAAAAAGGAAAAGGATGACACATACAAATTGTCCAGGTTACAAAGGGTCTAGATATTTCTTTCTTTCTTTATTTATTAACTTTGCCAGTCAAGCTGGCAGAGCGCCACAACAGCTTGCGCCAATAATTACTGTGTCCCCTTTTTTACCCTCCCAACCATCATACACAACAGAAGGCAGGCCACAAATACTAATAGCAATGAAAGGCATAAGACAAAAAAAGCTTCAAAACGGGTTACGAGTTAAGCTTAAAACTTGAACAACAGTAACTTCCAGAATTTTAAGCTGAAATTGATTTTCATAAGAGATTTCTGGTTATGGAAAAGGCTAAAAAATTGGGATAATCAAGTTGTTTAGATAATCGAGATCCAGAAAGTTAACATTCAACCATGTTATCGTACATAACAACTTTCCACACAATGTAGGTATCACATCCTCCCAGCCTATAATGATGTCCTTTGCTTCAAATCACCACCTTTCAGATCTGTGTCAATTATCATAACAAGAAGATTACCGTCCTCCATCCGCTTCGGTAGACACCTAACTGTACATTTGCATGAGTTAGCTTACACTTAAGGTTGACAACTACAAGCATGAATAGTTGAATAAATGTGTCCAATCTATTGACATTGCTTTGAATATGGGATACCGGTAATCAAAGGGGTGCAGATGTCAAACAATATCATTTTCTTGAATCTTTCATCTTCAGTTGGTTTCCATAAGATACTCAAAGAACAAGACCACAGGATATAAAGTAAATTAAATTAAATTAATTTCGGAAGCCTTATCCTCTTTAAATGCAGAAAATACCCCAGAACTTATGACATTGAGGAAGCAAGTCAATCATGAATTTGTAAGAACGAAGGCTGATGACATACCAAAAGTTGTAAAAACCAAAACATGCAGATCTAGATCCTTGATCAGTTTTTCAGCTTTTTCCTGACAAGACTCAATTGTTGCCACACACTAAAAAAAAATCAAACACCCTTCGCTAAAATCAAAGTCTGAGAAGTGATGTAAAACACCTAAACACATCTCTTTAAATTTTTATTTACATTTTTACAAATTTCTACTACTGCCATGATTACGTACAGTACTAAACAGACTAATGATCATTACAATTCTGGTAACCAGGGCTGAAACTTGGCGGTTGCCAGGTCACCAAAGGTGACTAAAAATATGGATGGGCAACTAAAAATTGGGATTGAATCATCAAATGGGCGAATACAATACAAAACATAAATTCAGCCAGATGTATTGCGATTGCAAGTACGAACTTAAAATAAAAAACAAAATGCATGTAACAAGTAGTTTAGTTGGACTGCCTTTCTTTTCTTTTCCCTCACTCTCATTTCTCCAACATCTATGAACTATGAGTTTTAAATGGAAAAGGACTTAACCCTAAACAATTCTGAACTGATTCATGAGATGCGATTTTGATTTTTCTGTTGGCACACCCAGAGCACTTGGCATCTCTTTTCATCACTGTCGCCTCTGCGTGCGCAACAGTTTTGGAATACTAAATCAGCTGGAAAAAAAAATGAAATAATGTGGAGATTTCTCTCTGGGTGTGAGCCTCCTCCACAAAAAACGCGAAATAATGAAGATGGGCAGGAATCCAAAAGAAACTATGAATAAAATAAAAAAAACAACAAAAGATCACAAACATTTCAAAACAGCTGGATGAAAGGGAGACCGTGGCTTGTTTCCGAATGCTTTGTTCTACTTTTCTTCTGTTGACAATTACAATTAATTTAATTAATTATTTGAGTAATCAATTTCTGGGCACATTAAATTTTTAGTTCTTTTACTGTTAAAATCTGTTAAACGCACATTCCTGTAAATGTAGTGGAAATCCAGGGCCACTTGATTTTGACCTGGGCGGCTAAGAAATCAAGAAAACTGGCCCGGTTGGCCACCAAGCACTGGAGTTAAGTTTCAGCCCTGGTACTAACCCTTCCCAACAGAAAATCTTGTGGGCTTGCATTAGCCTGCAGAGCAAGCGTTTTTTTGGGAGGCAGACGCCTTTTCAAGGTCCATCGTTTGTAATGGGCTGCCATTTTGAAAGCAGACAGCTGGTAGAGGATTAGGACTACATGTTCCATTACACACTGTCCTCCTCTCACTCTGTGCAAATTGTGCCTAAGGGCCCTGTTAGTCTTGCTATCCAAGATATCAGCCGATAATTCTTACCAAAACAAAATACACCTGCTTTTTCATTAGAATTCAATAGAAAATTGAGACACACGTCTTGACGACCTTCTCTTTACCTTTTCAGGGATATCCCACTGTAGTCGGGATGGCGGTGGAAGAGAAAATTCTTGCTCGCCTTTGCAATGACCATCTTCCTTGTACCTGAAACAACAAAAATACTTAACAATTATTCCATGGGCGCACGTTGGATATGAGAAGGTAAATAGCCGACGAGGTGCACAGTGCCAACAAGCACGAATGGAATAATATTGTTTCATTAAACTCCTTAAACTCCAAAGGTTAGAGAGTACGAAATACGAACGAAAATACTTGACGAGAACTGATGCGATGCTGTGTAAGACCTTGTGGTCAAACAGACGCAGGCTCATCACAAAAACATTTCTTAGCTTTTAGCGTACATGTACTTCTAAACGTCTGAATTGATCCAAACCTTCCACAAAACGTTTTTTTTTTTTGTGCTTTATTCTGAGAGAAATTTCGCTTTTGGCGAAAAAACTTTCAGCTTAGCAATGCTTAGCACAATCATTTAAGGTCAATCTAAGCTATATGAACTGATAACCGAGATTGAGTGAACCAGAGCATGAGAAATGCATTATCTGAGGTTGAAAATTTAAAGGCATTTCATTTTTAGTACAGCACTTAGATGTAGTATTACTTTTGCGGATAATGGCAAGGCCCAAATTAAAATTGCATAATTTTTTGCCAAAATCGAAAGAAACTCTTTCCATTTTAGCTACATTCTTTGGAAGTTAGCTACAGAGATTTCACAAGTTCTCATAAGAGAAAGACACCAAGAGAATTTTTATGCTTTGTCATATATATGACAAGCAGGATTCTGCCAATTGCCACATGATTACTAAATCTCACTCAGAGATATGAACATCTTACCCTACAACACCAATGTCATATCCAGTAACATACTCTCCAAGATGAGAAACAATTGGGGCATCTGCCCTGTGGAAAAAAAGAAGAGAAAACATTATATTATTTTGAGGCATTAAAACACACGTCACCAGATCCAGATGTTTCAAAAATAGCAGATCTTTGAACTGACTTCTCAGACTCATTAATAATGCATAAGCCAAAAACAAAAGAAATCACTACCGTGAAGAAGTCTGGATATGTGGTCTTAATTAGGATAAAATTTTGCCAACTTTGATCCCAAATAATTATCTCTAAAATACTGATTCCTTTGAGAAGCAATATCAAACTTTCGAAAGTGTGTTTCATCGGATATCGAACCACCTCAACATTGGTTAAAAAACTCTGCCTTCCGCCTCGTTTTTCAACTTGCTACTCTGTGTTTGGACATCCAATGATATCCAACACTCTTTCTTGTGTTTGATATATTACTTCCAGCACTTTTCATATAATTTCACATGAGACCTGAAGATTTACATAAAGCAAAGCACAAGTTTTGCAAATGCGCAGTTTAAGTGGGCTATTATCCACTCACAATTTGGTACCAGCAAATACCCAAAGCTTGGTGAGGAGGCCTAGCTTAATACAGAGGGAAGTAGTTCTATCAAATACTCATTACCCACAAAATTTCGTTACACACTATTACCGTAGGACATAGGCACACCTTTTGCAGGGGAGGCAGATACCTTTATACTTTCTTGGACTCCAAATTTTGAGGCAGAGTTTTTCAGTTAGCCCCAATTTAAAGTATCCGCCATGCAGATGTGGATATCATGTGCAGCAAGGAATTAGTTAACTTAAATTTGTGATATAATATAATTGTGATAATGTGTTCATACCATGAGTGTTCTGCAGTTATCCCAAACTTTGAAGAGAGAAAAAAAACAAAATCAACAGAGATATCAGACACAAGAATAAGAGTATCACTCTTTAATAGGATGACCAGAAAAAATGTTTAACTGAATTAGGTCACTCATCTTAATACTTAATATTTTCTTCAAGTGGCATTAATTTTGCCCTGATCACTTCTACCAGGTAACTTCTTGTGCGACATTGTTAAGGAACAGCTTGGGCTGCCTTTTTTCAATTAATCAATCAACTTGTATTTTACAATTATTCGCCTCAGGCTCAGTGATTATCGGTGGATATTCACCGAGACAAAGTCGAGGTGAATATTCACCGATAATCACTGAGCCTGAAGCGAATAATTGTTTTGGTATAAATACACAGGTGATTATTTCAAAAAAAGAGAAAAAAGAAACATTTCAACGCGAAATCATCTTCATTTACAGTGGCAAAACGACTACTGGCAGCCATTTTGTCCGTCGAGGTGATCTGAGATACATGTATTCCTCGATTTTAGGAGGTAAATTCAAGGCCATTCGTGATGTTTCAGATGTCTTGTTGCCTTTTTAATGAAAAAATGTCACTTCGTTTGATGTGCTCTCAGTGTCTCGTGCCAATTCTATAGTGGTAATAGCGCTTTGTTTGAATTTTCTTTTGGTCCACCAGAGTTTGATGAAGTAAAATACAATACAATACATTCTTAATTGATCGCTCTCCATAGGGGCTTTTCAGGGCCAATGAAACACAGTTAGCGAAACAATAGAACAGAACAACAACAACTGTTAAGAACCCCAACTGGCCTGAGGCAAACCAGTTGGCTATTTACAAGTGCAGCTAGAAAATTTGAACCAGGGACTACCTGGAACAAATTTAACGAGTAGTCAGAGCGGGTCTTGAACCCGGGATCTCCGGATCTCAAGGCAAGTGGCCTAACTACTGGGCCACACTGCCTCCACAATAAAAGGTATCTTTGACAGAGTTGAAGAAATTCTTTATACTGAGTACCTCAGAATCACTTTTCCTCCTTTTCCCGCTAATATTTCCACTTCTACGTATGTGTTGCCCGACATGGTTGAAATACACAACTGCGCGTTTACATTACATGTATTTCATGTACACCAAGTACAAAGACCACTGGCCAATGGTCATGAGCTTTTTACCAAACACACAAGATCTTTTTACACACCCTTGTAATGAATCAACCTTTGAGACATTTCTACCGCCAGTCTCCGTCAGTACGGTTTGAGTGTGTAGTAAATTATATTTTCTTTTTTCACTAGTTATAAAATAGATGACGAATCCCAAAAACTCAAATTAGTTGATCACCCGGAAATATATTCGGAATAGCTGGCGATTTTTCCCGCTGCCGGCTTCTATCTATGTTTTTGCAAACAAACCACAACTTATTTCTCATTTTTGCTGATGAAGAAAACTGCTAAGGTTCCTTCATCTCAGTGAGTATTACTGGTACTTAACTTACCCTGCCATTCTTGAAAATATACGCAGAAACAGACTTATCGAACCAGCAACTGTGGCCATTGCCATGAAGCAGGTATCGACTTAAAGTGTCAAGATTTTCAGATTCTTCCTGTTGAGTCAAAAGTATGAGAAGGCTGTGTCAAGTGTTTGTCCAGCATGCACCTAAATGTAAAACATTTTTCACTGATGAAGTAGTAGAGTCAGGGATTTCAATCAAAATAGTTGGTGGTGGGTTTGAGTAGCCCTTGGGTAACCAACTCCTGTCCTTATTTAAATGAATTTTAATCTTAGGTTTAAAAGTATGTATCTTTAATTACTTCAGTTATTTAGGGGGAAAAGTGGTCACCTTCCATAAGCGAAGTAGTCAACACTTTTGGTCGGCTGTCAATACATGTACTTACATAAAATTGAAACCATTGTCAACAAAAGTAAATAAATTACTGTTATAGTATATTCTATGACACCTCAAAATGTTGCTTTAAAATGTGTGTTGCGTATCTACAGAAACCCATAAGGGTGAAACGTGTAACGGCCCCGGCAATTTGCTAAGTACCATATTTGGAACAACAAGAGCGAGGGGTTTCCAAATATGGTACTTAGCACTGAAACAGTCAACCAATCAGTTCGCACTGAATATTCGGAAGCTGTGAACGTGCATTACACGTTTCAACCCTTACGGGTTTCTGGTATTAATTAACACACACTGTAAAGGTATTAGTGATTAATTTTCAACCAAAGCAAGTTGTAAAACCATGAATCTGTTGCTGATTTTCACTAATTATTAACTCCATCCCTCAATGGACCCATTCCACTAACTCAATGTTGTACCCAATTCAAATCCTTTGGTTATAAAACATTTTGTTCCAAGTATTTCCATACATTTAAAATAAAAATGTGAATGCTACATTATCATGCAACTGCAACACACAAAGAACCTTCACGCCGAGAGATTCGAATTGTGTACAACAATGAGTTAGCCGAATCGGTCCATTGCATTTGTGTTTTAAAAGTTAACTTTTGCATTATCACCTGGTTTTTCTTCCAGGTCTAGAATATGAGAGTTGCAAGATGCTAATTGATGCCATCTGATTACCTTGCATTGGTTAAAAATCAGCATTCTTATCAGTATGATCAGCCTCTCTTTGATATTCCAGACAAAAAAGGACTTGAAAAAGCCCTGATATTATAAATATTTTAAAACTTGCATAGTGCTGAATCCACCTAAACAATGACATTCACATAATTATGCCTGCATTACCTCACTGTACTCCATCTCTAGATCCTCCAAGTTTAAGAAAAATGCAGCCTAAAGAAACAGGGGTGGGAAATGACATGTGATTATTACTGCACTTTTTCTTCCTAGTTTAACTTGAGCACATCCAGAACACGAATAATACACACTACAGAGTTTTGTGATTCAAGCAATAAAAAAGTTCCCAAGAGCAACCAGTCTGTTGAATTTCAGGGTTGTTGCTAAGCGCTGCTTAAGTGCCTTTCGTAATTGCATGCATGGGTGTGAGTGATGTTTTAATTTTTACAAATTTCAAAACATCACGAGTAACCATAAATCCCAAAATGCATGAGCAAATTCATTCAATTTTTTATTTATTATATACTAAACAAAATTATTCCACCACTGTGTTTCCATGATAGCAACTTCCGTATTTCACTCAGACTATAGCCCATTTATGCATTTGTCATTAACCAATCAGAAATGTGATATTCTTTTGAGTATACTATAATGAAAGGTATTATTATTGTGTGACCCATTGTCCACAGATAGATTTTGACTTAACAGATTGGCAATGCCCATAATACCAGCAACTCACTCTGATGCACATTACCTGAAGTGGACTACATGTAGGTACGAGTCTGTAAATTATGGGATTAGCAACTATTGCTCCACATAGTCAGAAAGAGCACATCAAGATTTTTCAAAATTCCCAAGTTCGGTGTCAATAGAAGCAAGATACAGTGTTTGGCATTGAGAGGCACGGACCTATTCCTTCCATGATTGTCATAATGAAACTACTTTGAATTTGTGGTTTGAAAGTCAGAGTAGTTCTTGATGTCATTGAAGGAATAGCCTCATACCTCTCATTAGCTCATCCATGGGACAAATGTCAGAATGCCAGCTTTGTTACTCTCTTGTTTTAACTTTATTGCAAAAGATTCAAATACTTTGAGGTTAAGTGCACTTTAAAGATTTTACTTTGCCCAGTGCCAGACAATTTAACTTCGTCAATGGAAGCCAACAGTTCCACAACAGTTCAGAGGTGGAAGGGTTCACAATGGAAAGTACTTTATTAAAACAGGTGTTTTACATGTAGTTCTAGTCTGGGGTTAGCAACTAATTGACCAGCATAGTCATAAAGAGCACACCAAGATTTTTCAAAATCCCCACGTTCAGTGTTAATAATAATAGAAGCAACATTAAGCAAGATAGAGCCATTTAAAAACGTCAAAATTTACAAAGAAACATTTGGTCGCTGTGTCCTGATAGCCATACATTTCGCTGTAAATTTTGACGTTTTTTAAATAGTTGTACCTATCTCACACATTGGGTCAATTAACACCAAACTTGGGGATTTTTTAAAGCTTGGTGTGCAATTACAAATGTAACACTTACTGCTATTACCTTGCTCACAATTTTGAGATGGCTTTAATTTATACACTAAAGAAACTTAAATTTAAAGTTAATAACAAAAGTGTACTGTAAACTATTTTTTTTTAAAAACTTGCCTGTTCAATACAATCCAAAGATTGCTTGTTCACACCAGTACTGAAGTATGTGCTTCTGGTCTCTGCCCAGAGATTTCTGAGTTTAAAAATTTAAAATTAAATTTATGCTTACAGTCAAGCTATGTAATGAATGACCAGTATCCACAAGACTGAAATGAACATTCCAATCTTGAAGATCTTTCTGAAAGTTACTACGAAAAATGCACAATCTGAGCAATAACTTATTGATCAAATGCTTGAAATAGTCTTCACTTTTGAAACACCGTTTATTTTATAATAAAAGGAAAGTTCCTATGACTAACTACATGTATTTTTGATAAATCAGAGGAAATGTCCACAGGAAATCAGAACAAAAGTCAAAAGTTCAAAACTGTCACAAATTTCAAAAACATTGGTCATGCATGACAATTAGCTTAACTGTAACTGATTTTGAGACAACAAAACAGTGTTCTCACACCAATGCTTAGCCATGTTACACTGCTATTTGTGGAACTTGTTCTGACTTGACTAGTTTAAGTTTTTCCTCCTCACATTTATTTAACTTACATAACCAGTAATATTTGCTGTTGAATTTCATGTTATTTTTAATAAGCTGGACTACAGAGTGATGACCAATTCACATGTATGGGCAACCTTCGCAAAATATAGATGTAGAATGATGTAGATGTAGAGGTTGGCCTTGGCAGCCTCCCCCCAAAAAAGTTTCTTCTTTCATCAACAGTCAATGGATTGTCAAGCTGATATTAATAAAGTCCCAAGTCAATCACTGGACAATCTAAACAAGATGAAGGCTTTCTAAAACTAAAAACCAGCAACCAGATGAAGGGAGGGTTAGCAGAAATTTAAAGCCACATAGCTCACAGACAAAATAGAAAGTGTTCATGCATGCATGCAAACTTACTTGTCAAATGGATGGGTGACTGTAAAGTCATTATCCTTGCCCAGATGACTAAAACAAGTAATTATCTTTAAAAGTGTAAGGACAGTAATGTTAACAATGAGTCCTCTTTACCATCACTGTTATGGTTGTCTGCCAATTTACCCCCAAACTTTTGTCATGATTGCATGCTTGGACTGTCATATAAGGACAGTTTCTTTTTTTTCCATTTAAGACCAACCTTTCAGCAGTTGTCATAGCAGGTAGAAGTTCTTCCCCTGGAACTGGTTTTGATTCATCCTGGAGAATCCTCACTATTTGCCTGTTCAAAACCAGAAATTATTTAAAGATCTGTACATAATTTCTAACCTTCACGATTCTTAGGAAAGAATTCGAAAATGATAATTCTGAGACAAAATTTCAAGCACGTAGGTACTAACCCAATGACTTTGTTGAAGTTTGATTACACTATGAAAAGACGTTCAACTAGCCTGGTGTACATGTAATAACACAATAAAGGCAAAACTTTGAAAATAAAACGTTTCTTAGATATAGTAAGCTATACTGCAAGTATATATGTGAGACCTTGACCAAAGGTGGTGTAAAAATTTAAGTTCCCAAAGATTAGTGTACAGCATGCAAAGAGGTCCTTAACAACAGAAATTTTCTAGTATCACAAATTCCAAGTTCTCCATTTGTAACTGCCTTTTAATTTTCTGTTAAACATACTTCTCTAAATCAGCTGGCTTTAAGATTACACCCCGGTGAAAAGCTTGCAAGTAAAAAAATCGTCCTCTGTGGTAGATTACAACGTGTGTTGATGCACCATGGTGATGCAGGTGGTCTAAAGAAAACAAAAACAAAAAAAAACCGTTTGCTGCAATCAAAATTGACTGAACTTTGAACAATGCCAGCTGTACTTATTTGGCAATTCTACAAGTAACTTTCCCAATTATAACAATTATTTTGGCGTTGATCTCCTTTTGGTTGAAAGTCTAAGATGAGACTAAAACATTGGAAGGGTTCAATCATGCCCCCTTCGCATATAATTTGCAAGTGGACCATGTGACACTTGCAGTTAAAAAAAGCAGAGGTGCGTTCGATTGACCCTATTCCGGAATAAGAATACACTTTACATGAAGTGATAAAAAAGATAATTAAATGTTTAAAATAGCATTTTGTGTTTGATAATTTTTGATAATATTCTTTTAATGTGAATCTCTGTAAAAACGAAGGATTTCTAACTGTCTTCTATTCCATGTATTCCTATACCGGAATACAGTTAACTGAACGCGCCCTTAAAGTGAACCTAACAACAAAATATTATTTTCTTTTGCAAAATCAAATATCAAACACATATTTACCTTTGCTATTAAAGTGCTTATTTTACTTTTTCACCCATTGAATCCTACTAGTGGGATTTAATAGATTTTACTTGTCAATGGCCCAGGGCAGTTCAGGTGTTAATGGGTTAAAGATTTTACTTTGTCTAATGCCAGACAATTTAACTTCATCAATGGAAGCCAACAGTTCCACAACAGTTCACAGGTGAAAGGGTTCACAATGGAAAGTACACTTGTACTTTAATAAAACAGGTGTTTTACATGTAGGTCTAGTCTGGGTTTGAAGTTGAACCTACTATCTGCACAGGAATATTAAATGTAAGACCAAGCTGTCAGAGCATTATTGCTATAATAATTTGATACATTATGTAATTTTTTTCCAAAAACAGGCTACTACGTTATAATACCTCTCATCCTTGATTCATCTAATTTCAAGCTACCTCATATTTACAACAATATCATTGAGAAAATTCTCAATTAACAGTTAACTTAAAGAGACGACTTCATCGATGATGACTTTGGCATTCTAAACATTTTCTGAGTCATTGCTTTGACTCCTGTTCACTAGCCCTTTAGATCTTTTCCAAGTACTGTATGCTGAGAGTCATCATTTATAACTAATTCTCTTCATTCATCATTCACACCACAAATTCACTACACTGTAGGCACCTTGTTCTTTGAGAGGGATTCTTGTTGTATTAAATGTTCTCCTGAACTGCTCTGAGCAAAGAGGGATAATACCCATGCTAAATTGCTGCAAAATAATAAAACAGACACAAAAGAAAAAAGTCTGATGCTTTCAAGGGACTGACAGATTCATTAAAATCTATTTAATTAATTAAGCTCAGTGCTGCTCTTAATAGGCTTTGTGATTGTGTAAAAAGAGAGCTCTAGAAGAGGTAATTATTATCATTCATTTACAGCTGTATAAATTATTATGTGACAACTAACAACTCTTAGACTAACAATTACATCATCATGATAATGAATGGCTGGGTGATTGGATTGAGCTTTACGTAACCAACATGCCTATCCATGCCACTTACTGGTTGTAGCTTTTCCTTATTTATCTGCTTCCTGTACAAGAACATTGAATAGATTACATTTGCTGCCCTGGCGCTCTGAATTCGCGTTGGAACATATAACGTACCCTGCAAAGAAAAGACTCAAACACTTTAGAGGTGCAGGTTTATTTTTATTACAAAACATTGTTCTTCAGCTCAAATCAACAGTTACATGTACCTGGAAAAAAAATCTGCTTTTCTTAATCCAGGTGGTAGTTGGTTTCATTCTATGAAATCTTTTCACCATTAATTGCCTAACAGGTACAATAATTCATCTTCTTTTCCAAGAATTTGCTAGAAAGCAGGCTAGTGAGCTGTGCAAGTCAAGAAAGTCACAGTGTAAGTGCACCGGTGTTACAGCACACAGTGGACATGGATTCTGAGTGGACTAGTAAACTGGCTTGAAATGTCAATCACAGTCCGGAAAATTGATTCAAATACCTGAACAGTTCACACAACGGCTCAAAAAATGGGGATTTCAAGGTAATCAAGGAAACTTCAAAACCAAAGACTGGTGAATTTTATTTATTATTGTTTAAAAAAAGTCTCAAACAACAGATCCCTACATGTAGCTGATGAGAGTGTATAACGGGTAAAACTCTTTGTGATTTTATTTATATAGTTACTGAGTTTTTTCCCCTTGGAGGAAACTTAATTATTTTTAATTTCCTATTTTAGTCTAAAATATCTCAAACCAGAAGCAGACTTTAGTACAGTGTACATAAAACATGGCACTCATTTTCCATTAATCTTGTTAGACATGTTTATTTAGAGGTGTTCAAGTCTTGACTTGCACTTTGACTAACATGACTATAAAGTGTGTAGCTTGACTTGCAATGTAACTTTCATGGCTCTCCCATTAAGTAGACCCTGGCATAGGAATGCCCATTAAGGTGGTTCAAACCAGTTTTAACACTTGAAAGAAACATCCTTATTATAAGAATTGAAACTACAGCACTTTATCACTTCCCGTAAAGAAACCAGCAGATCTGCGGCAGATCTGTAGCAGATCTGTTTTCGCAAAAAACAGATTAACAGCAGACCAATTTTTCGTCTTCACAATCTGTTTTCAGTCTGTGCAGATGTGGAGCCCCGGCCGTCTGCAACGATTTTGAGCTGCAGACAAGAAACAGATCAAAAGCAGATCTGCGGATGATCTGCGGATGATCTGTACGTAATCTGCAACATAGCCCGGACTTTTTATCTGATGTCAACACATCGCGTCTGCAGAATCAATTTGTAAGAAAGGTATTAAACTAAAAGAAAAAAATATAAAATACCTTTATTGCAAATCCTCCCCATGAAAATTGTCAATGTTAGTCGAATCGGAGAGTCTTACATACTAAAACCAGTAACTTCAAATGAAGATATATTCGCTGTTCATTTTCCTTAAAAACGCGCTGAAATGTTTTACCGGTACGTCTTGAATATTACCCATATACTGCATACCGGCTTCATAAGTCAGAAATGCTTGCCTGTTCGAAAGCAGAATAAATATCTTCTGTGATAGAAAGCTCACAGATCTTGAAACTTAATCAGTCATTCACGTGATGATACTCGACACCAGCTACTCTTGCACATCCAATGAAAAAAACCGGAATCAGTTCGTGTCACTTTCAAACATTAGCGCGCAAACAAATTTAGATCAACGGCCGATCCAAAAGATTGATTTGTGGTGGTATTTTGGACTGAGCATCGTCAATATGGTGTCGTAGCTACTTCAAAAATACATGGAGACGTTGCTGAGGGTCGGGAAACAATGGTCGATTGGCAAGAGGGAAGAAAGGGTACAAAGGCTATGGCGGGATGGGAGTTTCTAATACAGACAGGTAGAAAAGTGGGACTGGATCAACTTGGATCCCTCACTTCGAATCGATGTGGAAAAAAATGATATAAGGCCTCTGGAAATCACCCTAGTCCTAATCTTTAAGATAACCATGGTGATATCGTGTCGAACGTTGAATAGTTTTGGTTTACAAAATCACTTTTGGCTCGATCCGATGTGAGCGATCCGAGTTGATCTGGAGCGACTTTTGCCGAAAGCATACCCGGCTAAAATTGGTTAGACTGGAGGTAAGTTTGTGCATATGAGTAGTACAAGTCAAACTATTTCAAAGCATTAACTGTTTCATACACAGTTCGACAATGATGGGAGAGAAATCATCGAACGAGGGTTATTGCGTGATGACCGCCCAGTGTTTGCACGACGTGACATACAGTAGCCAATAAAATCGTGTGACAAATAATCGTTAGGACAAACTTGACGTTACTGCTGGCCAAAATAATCCTTAAAATAGCTTGACATTTTTTAAGAACGATTGACCATTCTCAGAATAATTAATGAATATATATTTCACAGAAATTTGTGAGAATTTCAGACTGAAGTTTTGTAAACACTGTCCTTTATCGCGGCTGCCCTGTCTCCCAGCACAATCAGCGAAATAATTTATAGGTGTAAAAAGACCTAATGTTTCAAAAAATTTCTGTACTCACCGATCGTAGACACACTGTTGTACATCATACGTAAGCGTATTAAACCTTGTTCCATTGTACACGCTGATGATGATTCCCTGAACAGACTAGCTAAGTTACAGTGTGAAGATGCAAACATCTCACTCGGTTTTGCAATCCAAACAGAAGGCCAGCGTTTAAGGTAACTATTCCTAACTTGATTTGCAAACAAATGTGCTGTCAATACTTCTTCAATCATTTCACTGCTTGTGAGTTCAATTTTATGGGAAATGGACCGCTTGTTTAATACCAACACAAAGTCCTAAATGACTTCAAATTCAAGCTGTCGTTCGAGTGTCTGTCAGCATTTAATATCTGGTTTAGCTGTTAATGAAACACAGGCTAGGTCCTTTTGCGACGCTTTTCATCTTAAAATAGACGACGTTTTATTGGTGCGGTTCGTATTCTTCGGTCCTTTGTTCTTGTCTGCAGACTCGACAGATGTATTGCAGACAAGGTCTGCAGACATTTTACAGATATTCTGCAGACATTCTGCAGATATTATTCTACAGACATTCTACAGATGATCTGTAGATAATCTGTAGATGACCTGAAGACAACTCGCAGATCTGCTGGCAGATCTGTAGCAGACTAAAAACACATCTGCTGGTTCTGTACGGGTTTACAGCAATGTTATGGTACCATATCAAACACCAATTATTGCTGAAAAAGATTCGGTCATTTCTGTGACATAAAAAAAGTTACCGTGGCAGCAGGAAAGCCCTGCAAAAACACCCCACTGTTTGGCTTTAGCAGCTCATATCTCAAAAACAAACTTGGTGACCCCCATTTTTTATTCCTGAAATGTAATCAGCATGCCTGCATGAAACGTACTGCAAAGTTTAAAAAGATTCTGTGGAGTGGATTCAGAGCCACCTTACAAAATACAAACATTTAAGGTAGCTGTGAATCTGCTTCACAGATTTTTTTCAAAATTTGCAGTTTCACCTTGGCCTGCTGATCACTTCTGTGCAATGAAAAATTGGGGTCATCAAGTTAGTTTTTCAGATATGAGCAACTAGAGCCAAAATATAGGGTGTTTTTGCAAGGGTTTCCTGATGCTATGGTAACTTGTTACATCACAAAAATGACAGTCACTGCATCTTGTTCAACAATAATTGACGTTTCACATGGTACCATATTATTGCTGTTAGGTGATTAGGTGTTGTAGTGTCAATACTTCTAATAACAAGGTCTCTTGAAAGTGTTGAAACTGGTTTGAGCCACCTTAAGTCAATTTTTGATATGGGCCTGGATGACAGTAGGGTTGTTTAAGAGGTAAAGACAGCATCACGTGTTGGTGTAATCCAAGAAATAAGGTTTCAGGAATTTATTACGGCCTTGATCGTTCAGAAGGTGGATAATCCCTATAAAAAAAAAAGGGCTTAAGGAGGCAATATGGTCCAGTGGTTAGGGCACTGGGTTTGCATGCAGCTGCTTCAGGTTCAAATCCCGTTCTGACCTCTGGTTTGGATTTGTTTCCGGTTGTCCCGGATTCAACTCTACCACGCTTTGTAAATAGCTAACTGGTTGCCTCCTGCAAGTTGGGGTTCTTAATAATGTTTCTGTTAAGTTTGAATTGTTACTTTCACATTGTTAACAGTGGAATGCCTGTAAACAAGCTTGATAGCTAAGTACACTTCCACTATAAACAAAGCATTTTATATTTTGCATTTCCAGCCCTATTCACCAAGTAAATCGTTATCCAGAAGTGAACACTATCAAAACTGACAATAAAATTGTTACCTACTGGATAGTGCTACTGTATTCACCTTCCCCACAACCATAACAAGTATGTCATTTTCTCGCCAGCCACTGGTAATCTTATCCTCTAACACAGTTGGCTTTTTGCTTTTTTTGGGAAGCTTATCACAGCTTGCAGGCTTTCACCTTCCTTCATCATACTTCTAATTAATTTATATTAATAGCCTAATGTCTGGAAGACACTTACCACCCCATAGTAGTTACTGTTAATCATGAGGGGCTCTCTGGATCGAAGATAAACAAACTGCTGCCACCAATCACTTATCTGCAGAGCAAAACACCTTTTTGAGTTTCCTCGCCTGCAACTGTTGTTCTCTACATAAGTTACATTGTACAATATTCTATGATGTGCTCAATTGCAAGTAAAGTTTCTCCATCTCCATCTTCTTGCACCTTTACAGTAGCCCTGTAGTCCTCATTAGGTAGGTACATGTATAATTTATTCTCGGTCATTTTGTTTTCCATGATCTCAACATTTCTGGGGTCTACTATATAATAACTTATGGCATACAATCATGTCATGCTTGATATCAACCAGTCTTTGAGGTGTGCTGTTTATAATAAGGGACATCATATAAAACAAAAATCACAGGCCAATAATTAAATCCTGTCAACTTTTTTTGGCCAATTATATACAGCAAGGTTGAAGGCTTACAGTAAGCACCAGTAGATAAGCCCCACCCCATGTTTAGAAGCTCAAGATTATTGGAAAAAACAATATGAAAAAAAACACCTGAAGTTCTGTGAACATACTAGCTTAAAGTATAGTCCATGTCACATTGGAGCAATCACTGAATTTGCAGTCTAAATAAGACTCAAAAACACAGTAACCATTGTTTAAGAAAGGCAACTCTAAATGGCCTACAAGACCTCATGAAAGCGTTTCAAAGCCTTTTACCAACAGCTCCCTTTACAAGCCACAAAATTTTTATATTGATGTTTATTTAAAACAGACTTTATTTCAGTGTTTAGGAGTGAAATTATCAAAATGTACAGATTTCTTCCAAGATGTTCGCGTAGAAAAGCAGCACCTGCAATTTTGGACAAGACTTTATGGTAAAATATGCCGCTTATCTACCAGTGTGTTTATGGTACTAATAAGCACACCTAACTGAGGAAGCTAACCCAAGACCACCAATCAAGTCTTGACACAGCTGTTCATAGCGTTATTGTCATAAGCTAAATCATTCATCCAGTATTTTTAAGGGCTATCAATAATTTACTGTAACCTATCAAGTGGATAACACTTTTGACCTCTTGAACAAAATTTAGTGGTGCAGGTTTTTGGCCCCAGTTATAAGTACAATTGAATCTTTTCCAAATTTACATGTAGTACTGACAAAATGAATCACAAATGAATCACTAATAGCTTTTAGGCATACATAGTTCGTGGACCACCAGGACTTCCAAACCAGGTAACGCTGAAGCCTCTTGCCAAGTCCATTCTGCGATAAATCATTAAAACTTTGTGTTAGTGATATTAAAACACTGAAGAGCAAAATAATACTGGAACCCAAAGGCTAGGGAATTGTAGAGATAACATCTTTTCTCAAACCTTGAACTCCTCAGCCAGTTTTTCCATCTTCTTGAACCTCTCTTCATCAAGAATTGGTCTCACACTCTCTAAGTACTGAATGTAAAAATGATGTTATAATGATCATTAGTGCTTACAATTTTAATCATTATCTCTACATATATGTTTTTCACAAGGGGTTTCTCATTGACGAGTAAAATCGTCTAGCGTTAGACAGAGTAAAATACGCTGGTTTTGGCCGGTTTGGATGTCAATGGGTTAATGCATGCAGATACCGGCAGTTTACATTTTCTGTAAAATTATTAGGGTTTGAAGACTAATGTAATAATGCCTGAAGTTTTCTTTGTGAAAAGGTGGTTTGGATTTAAAGTAGTTGACCTGAAAAAGCCAGCAGGATGTGTTACTGTGTAGGATAATAATTTTCTTGTACAGTACTGCTCAAAAGTTTAGTTACCACCCTCTCAAGAGACGAAACTTCGCAAGAGTCTCATCTCTTGCGTCTCGCGAGACGGTTCGAAAAACTGTGAGCGTCAGCATGAACGTGAACTTTTCCAAACATTAACATGTTCACGAAGAAGCTCATGCTCCGAAATGGAGCACCTGACTCCAAAGTGTAATGGAAAAATTAATGCGCTTGGCGGCGGTGTATTACTATTCTCGATCTTTGTATGCCAGAATTTTTGTCCTGCATTTTTGCTCATTAGAATGGAATGTTTTTAGTATTAATGTCATATATCATAGCAAAAACACAAACTACCCAAATTCAGTTTATTATTTTCATACACAATTTTGGTATGTGATCATTCTAAAATTTCACAGAGATCTGTTTACAATGCCAACACCCTAAAAACACGAAACGTTACTCAACTGACATGATTTCTTTTTGGTTTGGTGGAAAACCCAGGGCACGAGGTGCCACGGTCTATGGAAAACACAGGTTGACTAAATAAACTAAATAATGAATCAGCATTGCTACTCTAAAAATACACTTTAATAGGAACATATTAATTAATAACTTAACTGGAATATTTGAACTGAAATATAGCAGTAACGTATTATGTTAGTAAGTCTGTTCCAGCGGTTGAAGATACAATGTATATTTAATGGGAAAAGGTTGACGAAAAAATAAGTTAAAATACTTAGAGAAAATACTTAACAGTAACTAAAACAAAGATCAATCGTTTGAAAAATATGGTTGAAAAAACGAAATAAAATAACCTTACTACATGTATTTCATGATTCTTTTTTCAAAGTTCAAATTACAAAGAGAATTTCAATCCTAAAACACCACTTCAATAGAAACTTAACTGGAACATTTGAATGGGAAACCAACAATAACGTTTTCTAACATATTTATCAACAAGTTGAAAATCATAAAAAATATTAGGAAAATCAATATAGTATATAGAAAAAGTTGCAAATCAATTTTAGTCCCTCGTGACTCAGATAACCAAGTTATTCCTTAAGGCCCGGCCAAACGATAAATGTTGGACGATCCAGCATGTTGGGTGAACCAACATTTTATCGTTTGGCCACCTTGTTTGATGACCACTCAACATGTCAGATGATGTTGGAACATGTCTGATGCAGTATCAAACATTTAATCCAACATCGTGCAACATTTCTTTTGTTCTCAAGTTGGATGCATGAAATTTTGTTCGTTTGGCCAGTCTCAACAACATGTTGCATGCGTGCACGCGCATTGTGACTGCAAATTCAGTCGTTACCATAGACACCGTTTGCTTGTGTCACTGTAGTTTGAAAATGTCAGTGAGCGAGGAAGCAGCGCAGAATATCGATCAAACTTCTAGCAAGAAAACACCAAAACAAAAAGCAAGACGTTGGAAACTGACTGCTTGATCGACCTATTGGAAGGGAATGGATTCTTAAGGGATTATTTTTGTGCCGACTACCACCTGAAAGACAAGAGAGAAAGAGTATATTGGCTTCGATCGAAGAGGAACTCGATATATCCGTGGCCTGTCTTCGTCTGCTAGTTCTCGAACAATATTGGTAAAATAACCACTCTCTTGTCGTCTTTGGATCCATTCTCTTGTTTTACCCCGTTTACTTGCTCTATCCTCGGTTTCTTCAAGCGCGTCAAGCACTAATAACACTGATAAACAACGCCATGCTGCACATATATGTGGATGTTACAACGTTGTGTACGCTGGGAGATATCCTTACCCACAACTCAATGCGTCTCATCAGTTTGATCAAACATGTTGAATGGTGTTTGGTATCGTTTGGCCACCCCCTAATTTTCAACACGTTGGACTGTCCAACATGCAACCAACGTGTTGGATCTTCCACCATTTATCGTTTGGCCGGGACTTTAAGTATTGCTTGAGCGTAATTTTGAGCCTGATTTGGGATTGTACGAGCAGACGTCGCCGTCACCATCGCCATCGCTGTCGCCTTTACCTTCACCAGCCCCAGTCCCGCTTGTGCCCGGTAATGCGCAGCAATTCTATGTTAACTTCCTCCAACCGAATATCCCTAGCTTCCCTTCTCTGAGCATTCGGCAGTTTTTCAATTGTCTTTTACAGTATTGCTCAGCTAAAACAACAACATGTTTTCGCTGTGGAAATACTTTAAAGCCCAATTCTTCTATATCTCCACCTTCAAGAGATCTTGTAATCATTTCAAAGATGGCACGAGGATGGACTTGCCAAGGACACTGCACTGTCTTGTCCACTGTGTACTACGTAGGGCAAGTGGTGTTCATTTCCTCCAGAAATCGAAACTTTGCTCACAATTGCGCACAAGCAATACTTAAAGGGGCTATTTCACGCAAAATCATATTTCATGACACCCAAAATGCCTAAAAAGTAGAATGAAACATTGCAATGACGAAAATAAAAGAAATACAGCAAAAGGAAAGAGAAGCATTTGGGTAGCAACAATCATAGGTTATTTTCATTATTTAGTTAATTTAGTCACCCCATGTTTTCCACCGATCCCAGCACCCAGCGTTTTCCACAGACCCGGCACTCCATGTTTTCCACAGACCCGGCACCCCGTGTTTTCCACAGACCCTGGCACCCCGTGTGTTCCACAGACCCTGGCACCCCGTGTTTTCCACAGACCCTGGCACCCCGTGTTTTCCACAGACCCTGGCGCCCCGTGTGTTCCACAGACCCCGACACTCCATGTGTTCCACAGACCCGGCACCCCGTGTGTTCCACAGACCCGGCACCCCATGTTTTCCACAGACCCCGGCCCCCCTGTGTTCCACAGACCCCGGCACCCCGTGTGTTTCACAGACCCCGGCACCCCGTGTGTTCCACAGACTCCGGTACCCCGTGTGTTTCACAGACCCCGGCACCCCATGTTTTCCAGAGACCCTGGCACCCCGAATGTTCCAAAGACCCCGGCAGCCTATGTTTTCCACAGACCCTGGCACCTTGTGTTTTCCACAAACCCCGGCACCCCGTGTTTTCCATAGACCCGGCACCCCATGTTTTCCATAGACCCCGGCACCCCGTGTTTTCCATAGACCCGGCACCCCATGTTTTCCATAGACCCCAGTATCCTGCACCCCGGTTTTTCCACCAAACCTTTCTTTTTCGGTTTTAACAGTGTTGTAATTTTGATTTGTTTTTCACGCTTGACAAGAGCGTTGTTTTGTTGTTTAAATTTGCAAACGTTTGTGTGGCCGTCTGACTTTTAGCAAAATTTATGCCAATCTTGCCGCTTCAGTGATTCTCGCAGCCGGCTATATCTGGCTGCCTACAACACAATATCTGCCGCTTACTTCAAATTCACATTTGTCAGACTTGTATTCAGGATGAGGTTGTTTTGAGGTTTTGTTCATCACCATAAACTATAAAGTACAATTATACTAATAAAGTATTATCATTTCTCTTACTATGTTGTCCCTTTAATCACTATGTTTTCACTGCATACTGCAAAAGCCTTCGTCGTTTCTCAGGCTATAAGGTCTCTTAAAAACTTCCAGTTCAAATTGTAACTAAAAAATACACCATGTAAACCCGAGCAGCACACAATCGTTTCTATAGGAACGCCTTGAAACTTGCGTGCTAATGGCATGGGAAGGCGAGCCGAACGGATGGTCAGCAGTGGTTGTTGCAGGTACAAAGTAACAAGATGGCGTCCAAACGATCTCATCATGTTGGCGCAGGGACTTCGCAAATTTCTAAATTTTTTCAAACGGTATCAGGTGTTTAGCCTCGGAAACCCATAGCCTTGCATTGAGATAATATATTGCTGAAATGATTTGAAGCCTTCAGTTTAATTGACTCTATAATATATTATGAATCAACTTTCAGCTAATGAGTTTCTCACTTTCACGGTTGAAAGGTACTTGCTTGTACAAAAGTTATCCCTTTTTACAATAATGCTTGTGGCCGAATGTAACTTTTATTTGAAAATCAAAAGTCTTGTGTGACGCTTCATTACTGTTATCTGAATGCTATCTAATAGGGGCTCAGTTTACCCTAAAATGCACCAGATGCAACCTTTTGAAGCCAATAGTTTCACAATTTCCCGGGGGAGCATGCCCCGGACCCGCAAGGGGGCTCCCGCTCTTGCAGCAGAGTCTAAAGGCCTCTCCTGCCTATTACTATAGCCAGCTTACCTACTACTCGAAAACATCTTGACTGGGTTGCTCTAGAGACAAGTGTCTCCTCTCTGGAGATGACAGTCTCGTCTCTAGAGACGAGACTCTTGTCTCTAGACTCTCCTCTTGACGAGACTGGTAACTTACCTTTGAGAGGTACTGTACCCTTAGCTTAAGTTAAAGCACCACTGCTTATTAACTTTTAGGTCTTTCAGTATTTTATTTGTACAGTTGAATAAGTTCATTATTATTATTATAGCTGAATTCACACTTCCTTCATTGAATATACCACCTGACGACATGCCTTTATTAAGCTTGTGAATCTTGGAGTACAGCCCATACATAAACACCAGCAAGGGAAGAACATCTACCACAGCCATGCATACATGTATATAGTAACCATGGTCTGGTGTACTGTACCACAGAAAATCATTATTATGGATTAAAATATAACTTAAGTTTTTACCCTTTTAGTGGTGGCATCCAGATCTGGAACAGGGAGGTAAGGTAAAGATTTTTCGTAGCTATACAGCGTTGGGTTCTTACCACCAAGCACTTTCACAAAACCCTGAAAGCAAAAAAATATATTCAATTCAGTTCAAATCAACAAATCTTTCACAGATCTGTACTTGGTCCGTGTAAACATGATCTGCACAATTGCATTGCCGCTAAGTTACAGTAGTGGCAAGTTACATCTGTAAGAGTTTGCTGGTACATGTATGCAAATCACCTAACAAACAAGTATAACATATTTTACATTTTATAGACATTACATACAATATCAATCTCAATATTGCCAGGGAGAAAAACAAGCTCCTTCATATGCATTTTCAAAAGTGGGAGAAGTTCATTAATGCAATAATATAATAATTAACTTGATAGCCTTGAGTAGAAAACCCATTGTTTTTATTTAATTTACTCATAAGGCACCAGTATTTTTTTTGCTGTTGTTGTTGTTGGTAAAGTTAAGACAAGTATTTTTGTAATTTGTATTCTGTCATTTGCAATTTTGTAATTTTTATTATTTGTAATTTGTAATTTGTGATTTGTAATCTGTAATTGGCAATCTTGTAATTTGTAATTATTTAATTTGTAATTTGTAATTTGTAATTTGTAAATTTGTAATTTGTCTGCTCTTTTTTAAAATCAATCAATAAAAACTAAAATATTAAAAAAAAAGACCTTAAAAAGTATGCATAATTATATTAATCTACAAGTTTACAATTAAACTTATGGAGGTAACAATTACTGTTACTGTGGTTATTAACTCATGCGTGCATTTGAGCAAGGATAAAAACCAACTTTTAGGCCCTCTCCCCAGGAGGGGTCCTTGTTCCCTTGTTCCCTTTAAATATCCGCTTGTGTTCCCTTGTTCCCCAAATAATATTACTTTCAAACTTGTTCCCAGCTTTTTGGTCCCTAAAATTGGTCAAAATTGTTCTTGTTCCCTAGTTCTCTAAAATCTTTTGACATTGATCTCCTGTTCTCCAGTTCAAATTACAGCTGTAGCCATGTTCCCTTGTTGATCCCCAAAACCTCCACAAGGACCTCAACTCTGATGAATGGCTGAATTGGTCTTTAGTGATCCTCAATTCAAATTTACCACACTTGGTACAGTAATCAAACAGTTATTTCCAGCAGGAGGGGTTCTTAATCATGTTCACACAGTTCACTTTCCTTGTTTCTTTCAGAATTAACCTACAAAGGAAGGCTGACAGTCTTCTATTACCCTGAAGGAGTGCCTCATGAATATGATGCTTTGCATCTTTGTTATGTTCTAAGGCATGAATTTTCTTTAAATTACATATCCCAAACATGGAATGAATATACATATCTGGTTTTAATGCTACAATGAATTGCAAAGTCAATTGCAGAGGTTGACAGAAATGGGTTCATTACCTAGGTTGATATATTACGATAAATTGAACAACGTAATAAAAAATTGGAAAGCTGGATGTTTCAAGCCATTTTTCAATTTGCTCTGACAAAGGACTAATGCTCGGAACATCAGCTTTCAAATTTCTCTGCAGTGGTCAATTTTATTACCCAATCAATGCAACCCAGTTGATAAACCAATTTCAGTGTTTCATTTACCCATCGACAAAGCACCACAGCTTCTTTAGAAACTAAACACCTTTGTACATTGATAGTTGAAAGATAGCAGTACCTTTGAAAGAAAAATTTACTTAACAATTAGTCCATATATGAGTTGGCTATACCCAGTCCCATATCCAACAAGCGTGAATGGAATAATTGTTAAGGTACTGTTATCTATCAACCATCAATGTTAAAAGGGGATTGTTTTATTAAATTCCTTAATTAAACCCCAAAAGTTTGGAAGTACGAAATACAAGCAAAATCTTGATGAAGATGCAATGTTGAGTCATACCTGGTGGTCAGACAGACGCAGGCTCATCACAAAAACATTTCCTACCTTTTCGCATACTTCTATGTTGAAATTGATCCAAACTTTCCACAAACATTTTTTTTTTGCTTGTAATTACATATTTAGAGAGGAATTTCGCTTTCGGTGAAAATAATTTTAGCTTAGCAACACTTAACGCAATCATTTGCCATATAAGGTCAAACTCAGGTATATGAGCTGATAAACGAGATTGAGTAAACCAATCGGAGCACGAGAAATGCATTATCTGAGGTTGAGAATTTAATAAACAACTTTATTATCCTAAGGCTTAGGTATTATAACCCACTGACCCCTGGGAGTCAACTTACCAGATTTTACTCAGTCTGATGCCACACAGTTTTACTCATCAATTTACATCATCAATGGGTTAAATAATTATGCAAGTACATAGAGCGACTTTCATATGACCTTGAAAAATAACGAAAAACAGAACGTAAACAAAAATTCAAAGAATTTAATTAGCTCATCCAACAAAAACAAACGAGCGCGAATTTTCATTGGCTTGGTGAACGCGGATGCAAACAATGTCATTTCTCCATGGGACTTTCTGGAAGGTTAGGCTTTGACGTCATTTGAAATGCAGTAATGTAACTGGGCAATGATTGGGCAATTGAAGTGTTTACTGCCCATATTAGGAGTTTCCTTGGCGGGAATCAGGAGAAGCTTTGTTTTAATCTTGCCAAACAGTGGTTCGTGAAACAAATAGCGAACACTTTGTCAAGGTCATACGAAAGTCGCTCTATCTTAGGATTGCAGACATACCAGCCAGACTTTGGTCTTCAGAGACAATCTCCTAAAAGTAAAACAATGGTATTGGTTAAGAAAAGTAAATTTCATTCTTGATGGTCGTAATTTTTAATTATGTTAAGTGTGATCAACAGAAAATGATAACATCAGCATGAAAGGTACAAGATATGCAATATAACTGCTAAATGTCCATACCCTCTTGGTTCATACAAAAATGCTCTGTATGACAGTAACTGTCGCAATATAAATTGTTGGGTATGGCCAATCAACATCCAAAGTAATGTTGCACACACCAATACAGCGACTGCTATCACGGTTTTGGGATCTAAACTGTGACTCCTAAAAATTAAATAATAAAATAATAATGAACTTTACATGAATGTCAAGTGTATGTAGTGCTGCTTGCAGGGACACTAATTGAGGTCACTGTCAATGCTTTGAATAAGACTTGAAGCACGTGGCTAAAAAATGTTACAAACGGGCACAAGCTTTGGGAGGTGTGGGGGCAGAAAAGTTTTGAAATTGGGGCACTTCACAATGTAAAAATACCATTTCCAGTTATTTGAGAGAACATTAACACCCAAGCATTTGCTGCTTTTTTTCCAGAAAAGTATGATATTGCATTAATAATATCGTTCAAGTTTATAGGTCTGTGATAAAATGTCATGAATGACATACACTAGTAAGAGCACCAGTTGTGTATTTACTAAAGAATGAGGTACATTTAATTAGTACTTGGTATGCCTTTGTTAAATGTACAACTAGTGTTTACCACGAGTAAGTGGAATGCTGCTGAGAGGTAGGGAAATGTAACCCACGATGCTCTTGTTAGTTGTATGCAGTTATTGTTCAAAGTAACTGAGTTGGTATGGAATCGTGTGCATGCTGTGTGAACGTCTCCTAGGTTCCTTTACTTTTAATAATAAGTAGATCCCCACTGAGTAGCTTTAATCTTAACTGGTTGATCCAGTTAATCAAAGAAATATATGTTTCGGCAGTAAAATGACATAACAGGGAAAAAGAGATTTGTTGATGCTCTTGCTTTAGGCAGCTTGATTGTAAAATTTCGTAATTCATGTAACAGAAGAACATAGAAATTGTTCACAATTGGACTTGTTTACAATTACATGAAATTGGATATGAAGACCGAACGCATAAATGGTGGCCAAAAAAAATCATTTTGTTTATGTATGTGCCAATTAGACTCAGTATAGCCTCGTTTGCATGGACAAAATAAAGAAATGTTGCTTGAGAGGCTACTACTAAGGCTACTGAGTCTACTTAGCATATAAACAAAAGAATACAATTTTGCCGGTCATTTATGCATTTGGTCTATATATCATGCAAATCAATAATGGAACCTGGGGTTGTGTATACACTTTTAATAATTGTAGATTTTAAGGAGTGTTTACATCATTTTAAACTTTTGTCTTTTTATATATTTTTATAGTTATTATTATATGTAAATAATCCGTAATTCAGCCGTCTTAAGGCTGCAATGGTTTTATTAATAAAGCTATCTATCTCTATCTATCTATCTCATTGGAAAATGCACATAAGCGATTCTCGTTGTGAAATAGTTACTAGGTTTTCTATAATGTACATGTTGTTGTATT
>NC_090885.1:30626974-30629474 GCF_036669925.1 Montipora capricornis
AAAGGAGCCTAAAAACTTATCGTGTACTCTTGTTAGTATTTTATGGCTAGAATAATCTATTTTTAGCCCTTTATATATTTTTGAATATTTTAGTATTCCTAATTTATTCGAATGCGGTATTCATTGTTCGTGTTACGACTTTAAACGTCTGGGAGATGTTAAGCGTTCCGAGAGTACAGCCTTCTGCATGTTATGAAGAACTCCCTTATTCTTACTAACTCTCGGCACCATCTCCCCAATAAGTCCATTATGATATTATATTGTTTCACTTCATATTCTTAGTACTTCTGCTTTAATTCCGAACGGAGCGGTCCGTATTTCGTGGTTTTCCCTTCCTTCCTTTCCTCACGGTTTGTAACCCAAGGGCAACACATTGAAAGCGTGATGACTTGCTTTGACTCGTGATTGATAATATGAGCATCCGCTCTGTTGACTCTAACTTCTTGGTGCTCGCCTCGCACACTGGCTTCGGTTTCAGTGGCGAGTACAAGGTGGCACTGAGTCTACAATGCCTAGTCTTGCAGAATCTCGAAAAAGAGTACCTATCTTCAGGGACGATAGGTATACTCCCAAGCGCCCTCACAAGATCTACAAGTGGAACAATTAAGTGCAATCTCATGGGGCTGCGCGACTCCTTTGCGTAATTTGGAGCGTCTTATTTAGCGTCAGATCCTCAGGGGAACATCATTGAAGAAAACTTGTCGATTATTGCCAAGCGTATTAGGAGACCACTGACAACTTTGTTCCTCATAAGATGTCCAAACTGAAGCGCCACCTCCCGTGGGTGTTAAGATTTGACTTCACATTTGACGCCAGCCAAACGTGAAGTCAAAGATGCTATCGTATTTGTCTTTGCCTTTGTCAAGTAACAAAGGAACGAACAAAGCCTCTTCAGATTTGACTTCACATTTAATACGCGTCAAATGTGAAGTCAAAGTTGTTACGAATTTGACTTGACCTTTACCATGGTCAAAGGCATAAGCAAAACATCTAAACAACTTTATGCGACTTCGCAATGCTACCTCCAAGCGTCTCCGTTCTGCGCATGACATATATCTCCAAGAGGTGATGGAATGTAGTTCAGGATCCATCGAGCGGCCCACAACACTACTGTAACGTTAAGCGCGCCTGGTCTTACTTGAAGATATTAATGTCGGAGTCTAATGGGATTTCAACCTTGTTACTGCAACGCAAACACCTCGACAGTGTATTCACAACATCGACTCGGTCCCCCACGAACGTCTCCTCTTAAAAGCTTATGATTACGGTTTTCTTGGAAAGCTCAACTCCTGGCTCAGGTCCTTCCTCGCAGGCCGAAGGCAACGGATTGCTGTGAACGAGACATCCTCAGACCGTGGTCGCCTGTTGTGTCTGGCGTGCCCCGAGGCACTGTACTCGGCCCTACCCTCTCCTTGTTACTTATTAACGATCTGCCTGACAACATTTCCTCTAACATTAAGTTATTTGCCGATGACCTTTTGTGTTTGGCAAGATGGACTGCAACCTGGCAGATGTCTTTCGCCCCCCAAAAGTGCATGAAAATGACGTTAACACTCAAGAAGTCCTCTTTCGGTGTTCCATTATAACATGTGCAACGTCCTGCTTGAGAGGGTCTCCTACCAGAAATACCTTGGTGTGGTCATCATTAGCACACTGAACTGGAACTCCCAGTGCGAAGAGGTCAAGAAAAAGGCTAACAAGATCCTAGGCGTGTTCCAGCGCAATGTATCATCATGCAGTACCACCATCAAGGAGCACGCCTACCTTACCCGGAAGGACCTAGAGCTGTTCTATAAGATCCATTACAATTTGGTGGACATCGTCTTTCCTATTGAAATCGTCCCTGGCTCCTTGCGAACCAGAGGTGACGATTTAAGATACAGGCAGCTTACGTGCCCAATCAACCCATTTAAGTTCTCCTTCTTTCCGAGCCCACAATTTCATCATGGAATAGCATAACCTTCCAAGCTCAGTAGTCAAGGCCAACGACCTGGCGGCCTTTAGGCGGGTTTTGCAATTTGATCGTTGCCACCCATTGCCAGATTAAATTGTATTTAAAGGCATTGTGTTATTTAAAGATTAAATATTATTCTTATTGCTACTGAAGCGAACAAACGGGGCAGCTCTCTAATCGGGAGAAGAACACATTTTTCTTCCAAAAGCAAGGGATTGTGGTCAAAGGCGTAAGGAGTTGTGGTTATGCGGGAATGAAGGAATTAAGATGCGTGGAATGATCATCAGAGTCTGCTCTGTTTTTCATTTCGCTCCTCATATCCTCAAACTATGTAGATGGTTTTACTATCACGCAACAAAAAATAAACGTACAACATATTCTTTTGGAATGAGCCAGACCGTCATTTTCTTAAAGATCATGCATTTGCGTTTTGAGAAGTTTGTCTTTTGGACAAAGCAAATAGAAGATATTTAAAAGTTACGCAGTGAAATCACCTTTTCCCAGCCTATCACTGAGTGACGTGTCACAAGAACTGAATCTGCCTCC